>NW_028261394.1:4386367-4488867 GCF_051295495.1 Thamnophis sirtalis | reverse complement strand
GCCAACAACACGGTGCATAACTCAGATGGTTCCCTCCTCGCCGTTCTCCCCAAGCGAAGTCACAAATGCGTGCATAGTTTTGCGCAGGCCCCGATGTGCACCTGCATCACTTCTCCTGCGTGGGAGATGCATGGGCTGCCGATTTGCTCCTGGGTGCAATTCAAGGTGATGCGTGTCACCTTGAAATCCCTCCGTGGCTTGGGTGATCTGAGGGATTGTCTCTTGCCGGTCACGTTCTGAGCGAGGCTTCCCGAGAGCCTGAAGCAAACTCCTTGTTGTCCCGACAAAAACCCCTTTTATGAATTGGCTGTGAATTCTGCTCCTTCGCATCCAGCAAAGTCTTTCAAGGGAGGATTACGGTCACAGACCTTATCTGGCTTGGAGAGCTGCCAGGCTGATCACTGCAGAACTTGGCAAGGAGCCTCGGAGAGTCACGAACCAATGAAGCGAACTAATTCTCTCCTGCAAACTCCACTCCCCTTTTGCTCCTTTTTATTTCCTCTGGGAGGGGCCATTCATCGTCCACCTGTGGCCTTACTCCCAAGTCGACCCCTGTTCTTTAGCTGTTCCCTTCGTCTGGCAAATCTGCACATGCACACACTGGGAACAGGCTCCAGCTGTTCTTCTGCCTCACTGATCTCCGACTCTGAAGGCAGCTGATAACTGTCAGACAGCCCTGGCCCCCTCTCTGCCTCCGACACAGAGCCTCATCAGAGCCTTCCCCAGACTCCAGGACTGGCCCATCTTCCTCCCCAACCTTCTCACTGTCCAGATCTGCTGCCAGCTCCACTGGCCAGCCACAATATGTCACATCTACCTGACCCACCAGAGCGGGGAGGCAGGGAATGCTGCGTGTCCCTTCCCTGAAGGAGATAAACCTGGTGAGACCCAGAAGAAGGACCCTCTCCGTGGTAGCCCCCTCCCTCTGGAACATCACCCCCCCTTCCCCGAGATTAGAATGTCCCCTACTCTGACACTCTTCCGGAAGGCACTGAAGATCTGATTCAACACCCACTGAATGAATGTTTCACTTAGCAACATCCATTATGGGCTCCATTGTGGCCATACCTCGAGGACTCCCTGAATTAGATCTAGAGGAGAGAGGCATCTCCACTTAATGGAGGACCTCATTGGCCGAGCTTAGGTCAGTTGTCCTCTCTTGGCCCAACCAACCTCGCCGCGATATCGCAGACGCCATGAGAATAACATTCTTGTTGCATTCACAGAGGAAGCAGGGACATGAAGGAGACCCATAATTAAAATATTATTCATCATTAAGTGGCAACATCG
Organism: Thamnophis sirtalis; assembly: GCF_051295495.1. NCBI lineage: Eukaryota > Metazoa > Chordata > Lepidosauria > Squamata > Natricidae > Thamnophis > Thamnophis sirtalis. The sequence continues at coordinate 4,487,577 of NW_028261394.1, read as the reverse complement.
AGTGTGCCTCCTGGGTCACGGCTGATGGGAGGAGAAATTCACCCTCTCAGTTCAGAGGAAAAAATATCCACCAAAGCCAAATCTTTATTCGCCAGCTTCATCTTCGTTTTCTTTTAAGTTGCTAACCTCATGGTTTGTTTTGCTTTTAAATGAATTGCTTTGGCTGAAGGAATCCCATTCCATTTAACTTTGGGGTGGGGGATGCGGTCGGAGGCTTGTAAATAGGGAGAGCAGGGCGTGGGGGTCACCAGGACATGATTTGATATGGAATAGATTTTATGAGTGGTTAGAGATAGGAGGTAGAAAATTAGAGGAAGGAAGACTAGGAATGTATGTATTAAAAAATAAAGATAGTTTACGACAGTGGTTACTAACAGAGCCTCCCACCGCCACCACTACTGGTTCTGCCAATACGGCATCCAGTTTTGGTCACCATGATGTGAAAAAGATATGGAGATTCTGGAAAGAGTGCAGAGAAGAGCAACAAAGATGATTAGGGGACTGGAGGCTAAAACATACGAAGAACGGTTGCAGGAACTGGGTAGGTCTAGTTTAATAGAAAAGAAGGACGAGGGAGACGTGATAGCAGTCTTCCAATATCTCAGGGGTTGGCCACAAATAGCAATAGCAGTTAAGACTTAATATACCGCTTCATAGGGCTTTCAGCCCTCTCTAAGCGTTTACAGAGTCAGCATATCGCCCCCAACAACAATCCGGGTCCTCATTTTACCCACCTCGGAAGGATGGAAGGCTGAGTCAACCTGAGCCGGTGAGATTTGAACAGCCGAACTGCCGAACTAGCAGTCAGCTGAAGTAGACTGCAGTACTGCACTCTAACCATTGCGCCACCTCCGGCTCAAAGAAGAGGGAGTCTCCAAACTATTTCTCCAAAGCAGCCGAAGGCAGGACAAGAAGCAATGGATGGAAACTAATCAAGGAGAGAAGCAACCTAGAACTAAGGAGAAATTTCCTGACAGTCAGAACAATGGAACAGCTTGCTTCCAGAAGTTGTGAATGCTCCAACACTGGGAGTCTTCAAGAAGATGTTGGATAACCATTTGTCTGAAGTGGTGTAGTGTTTCCTGCCTAAGCAGGGGGTTGGACTAGAAGACCTCCAAGGTCTCTTCCAACTTCCTATTCCAGTGGTAGTCAACCTGGTCCCTACCGCCCCACTAGTGGGCGTTCCAGCTTTCATGGTGGGCGGTAGGGGTTTGCTGTAACTCTGCTTTATAAATTTTATAAAGTGAAGTTACTTCTCTACTTTAAAAATCACCATTACTGTGGAACCGGTGGGCGGTAGAAAATTTTACTACTAACAAGAGATACAAAAGTGGGTGGTAGGTATAAAAAGATTGACTACTCCTGTTCTATTCCATTCCATTCCTTTCTCCTATTCTATTGTATTCTATTCTATTCTCTATTCTAATTCTATTCCCTTCCCTATTCTATTCTACTTTACTCCCTATTCTATTCCTAATTCTCTTCTCTTCTATATTGTGTTCTGTTCTGTTCTATCTGCAGGTGATTAAGCCAGCCCGATAACTCTTGGCAAAAAGAGACCTAAATTTTCTGCATAGTAAAATGGCTTTTTAAAATATGGGGAAACATAAGAGGGTCAGGCTGGGATCAGGTGGTGGCTGGGGAGGGGGGCATCTGCCAAGCAGGTTGCATCCCGCCACCCCCGGTGTGGTTTATCTGATGGATGCCACAATATACAACTCCAAATGTTTTGTTTCTGAGCTGCTGTGATCTGCGGCCGCTGTAGCATTTCCATTCTGGCAAGACGGTTCTTTTGTCTTCTCAACAGCTTGTCAAGAGGTTGGCACGCTTGCTGCCATGGATATATATATATATCCGCTTGGGTTCAAGCCTGACCAGCTGTTTGATTTAGCTTTATTGCTCTTTGACAGCGCAAACACACACAGAGACAGAAAACAGACCTTGTTATTGTTATGTGGTGGTTTATTTCGTGTGGCTTCCTCCCACTGTCTCTTTCGTTTCCACCCACGGCTCGAAGTAAGAAGGGGTGTGTGTCTGGGATCACAACTGTGACTGTAAGCTGTTTGGGGTCTGTATATTTATTTTGTCATGTTTAAAGGTAAAGGTTCCCCTCGCACATATGTGCTAGTCCGTTCCCCACTCTAGGGGGCGGTGCTCATCTCCATTTCAAAGCCGAAGAGCCAGCGCTGTCCGAAGACGTCTCCGTGGTCATGTGGCCGGCATGACTCAACGCCGAAGACACACAGAACGCTGTTCCCTTCCCACCAAAGGTGGTCCCAATTTTTCTACTTACATTTTTTAACGTGCTTTCGAACTGCTCGGTTGGCAGAAGCTGGGACAAGTCACGGGAGCTCACTCCATTACGCGGCGCTAGGGATTCGAACCGCTGACCTTTCCGATTTATTTCAATGTATGCCAATTAATGTACGTTTAAAGTGACAATGAAGTTATTCTAAGTAAGTAGATCGATTTTTGAGATGGGTGTCATAGAGCCATTTCTATAACAACAAGCTATCTTAATTGGTAAAAACCCCAAATCCCGGAAGTGGTTTCACTAATTTAAACTATTATGGAAATATAAAAAAAAATAGTTGAGATTTGATGTTAAGGCCTTATTCTGCTGCACCAAAGGGAGTTGGAAATCAATACCTTTTCTTTCTCTTCCCTTTTCTCTTCCCTTTTTTCCTTCCCAATTTTCCTTATCGTTTGCTTTAGTGTTCTTTGTATGCTACCTTGTGGGTAGTTTCAGGACCTCAGACAGCTCCAAACATCAAAAGTGCTCTCTTGGGGTACAGGTAAGTCCTCGGCTTACAACAGTTCATTTAGTGATGGTTCAAAGTTACAACGGCACTGAACAATGTGACACATGACCGTTTTTTCATTGTTACAAACTTTTGCAACCTCCCCATGAGGTGCTGGAGAAGACTCCTGCATTGAGTCCCTTGGACTGCAAGACCATCCAACCAGTCAGTCCTAGAGGAGATCAACCCTGGCTGCTCTTTAGAAGGCCAGATCCTGAAGAGGAAACTCAAAGACTTTGGCCACCTAAGGAGAAGGAAGAAGGACTCCCTGGAGAAGAGCCTCATGCTGTGAACGATGGAGGGCAAAAGAAGAAGGGACTGCAAGGCCATCCAACTGGTCAGTCCTAGAGATCAACCCTGATTGCCTTTTAGAAGGCCAGATCCTGAAGAGGGAACTCAAAGGCTTTGGCCACCTAATGAGAAGGAAGAAGGACTCCCTGGAGAAGAGCCTCATGCTGGGAAGGATGGAGGGCAAAAGAAGAAGGGGACAGCAGAGGAGGTGGCTGGATGGAGTCACCGAAGCAGTGAGCAGAGCTTAACTCCAAAGGATGGTAGAGGACAGAAAGGCCTGGAGGAACGTTGTCCATGGGGTCGCGATGGGGTGGACATGACTTCACAACTAACAAGCCATAGTTGTGTGTGTGTGTGTGTGTGTGAGGGACAGCACAATGACATGGACCAATCATGGTAGCGACAGATTTGTCCTTTGCTCCTGCATCCACCTGTCTACGTATTTCTCCGTCCATCTTCTTCTATTACATCTTTCTCTTTCATTCCATCCATCCTTCTCCCATCTCTCATTTCCATCTTCTTCTTCTTTTCACCTCTATCTCCATCTATCCAACCACCCATCATCTCTCTCATCTCTCCATCCGTCCGTTTCTTTTTTTAAAATCTCTCATCTTTATGTCTGGAGAGATTCTTAAGTCATCGAGCTCACGGTTGCCTCCAAAGTGCTTTTTCCAAAGGAGGCACTGGACTTCCTTGAGTTTATTTATTTATTTGAAGACGTTTTGCTTCTCATCCAAGAAGCTTCTTCGGCTCTGGCTTGGATGGTGGGGAAACCAGCCATTCACCACCCAGTCAGAGCTGAAGAAGCTTCTTGGATGAGAAGGCAAAACATCTTTAAAGGGAAAGAAAAACTCAAGTTGCCTCCTTAAAAAAGCACCTATGCCATCTTTATGTGTTGTGGCCCAGCAAGAGCCGTTGGAGCTGCCACCAGACTCCGACAGCGAAGGGCCCTATGAGTCGGCTCTGGAGGACCCTGGACAGGGTTCCGACTCTAAGCAGGGTGCAGAGAGGCTGGTTGGCCACCAGGAGGTGCCTGAGCCTTGGAGCAGTGGGGAGGAGACAAGGGAGTGTGATCCTGACGTCATGCATTGGAGCAGTGGGGAGGAGACAAGGGAGTTGGTCCTGGATGCCCGGCAACGGAGAGCTAATAGGCGTAAAGAACAGTTGCGCAGTTACAGGAGATAATTGCACTCAGCTGGTGGTAATTAGGCTCCTCTCAAGACTATAAAAGGAATGATTGTCCACACGCTCGTTGCAGGAGTCAACGTATTTACTAGAGCTGGAGAACTCTCGTGGCTAGCTTGGCAGGCTGGATTGCTGCCAAGGTCAGTCTGTGCTGGATTGCTGCCAAGGGCTAGTCTGTGTGTTAATAAATCCTTGAAGTATCTTTGTCTTGGCGTGCTTTGGTGTGTGAAGAGGGGTGGAGTCAGAACATTTATGTATGTATCTTCCTTTCAACATCCATCTACCTGTGTTTATCTTTCCTCTCTCTTATCTCCATCCATCAATCGCATCTACAGGAAGTCCTGACCTTATGAGTTGTTATAAGATCAGTTGGGTCCAGTGTCGTTAAAAAAAAAAAGGAAATTACTTACCTTTGAAAAAGCTACTAAACCTCACTTTTAAGTTTTGTTTGGTCAATCAAATGTCAGCTCACCTCTTTGCTCTTTCTCATGTCATACCTCCTGGAGACTTTTCCCCCTCCTCCTCAATGGTTTCCACCCAGAACATCACAGAATATTAAAGTAAAGGTTCCCCTCGCATGTATGTGCTAGTCGTTCCCCACTCTAGGGGGCAGTGCTCATCTCCGTTTCAAAGCCGAAGAGCCAGCGCTGTCCGAAGACGTCTCCGTGGTCATGTGGCCGGCATGATTCAATGCCGAAGGCGCACGGAATGCTGTTCCCTTCCCACCAAAGCTGGTCCCTATTTTTCTACTTGCATTTTTTACGTGCTTTCGAACTGCTAGGTTGGCAGAAGCTGGGACAAGTCACGGGAGCTCCCTCCGTTACGCGGCACTAGGGATTCGAACCGCTGACCTTTCTGATTTATTTCAATGTATGCCAATTAATGTACATTTAAATTGACAATGATGTTATTATAAGTAAGTAGATCGATTTTGAGATGGGTGTCAGAGAGCCATTTCTGTAACAACAAAGCTATCTAATTGATAGAAACCCCAAATCCAGAAGGGGAGCTCCCTCCGTTCCGCGGCGGCTAGGGATTCGAACCGTCAAACTGTCAACCTTTTCTGATCAACAAGCTCAGCGTCTTAGCCACCGAGCCACCAGGCCCCTCCAGAATCTGACAGTACAATAAAGCAAAATTCCTCTCGGATAGGTGCATTTAAAGCCAGGTGTTCAGATTTTGTTCTGTATTAATGCCTGCAACACCCAGACGAACAAAAACCCAGAAGATGCCTAACACTTAGTGGCCACAAAGTGAATTAACAGAATTTTCAATTCCGGGAAAGCTATGCCTATTTGCGATCCTTTCCCGAAATCGGAATTTCGGCCCCGTCGTGTTGCCTGGGAAATTCCTGGTGCACTTTTAAGGATCTCATTTCGACCCAACTCAACAGAAACAAATATATATATTGATGGAAGCAGTTAGCTTCCTCCCATAATTGGGGCTTACCAGGGGTTGTAAAAATCTAATAGATACCTTTCACCCTGGCTTTGCTGATAACGGATAAGAGCCTGTGGCCTAATGGCTAAGAAGTCTGCCTAGTATGTAATATAGCCCAGGTTCAAATCCCAGTAAGGGTATGGCTAGTTGATGAGAGCTAAATAGCTTGAAATAGATCTATACTAGTCTCCCTTTATTTATCAGCACAAATAAAACACACACACACACACACACACACATATATATATCCCACCCCTGAATCGAGATAATAGCAGAAGGAGCAAGGGGGGGGGGTGTTGTTTTTCCTTCTTTTCTCTACACCCCCCCCCCCCCCGGTCTTTTCCCCCTGTAATTTCTTTCCAGCAAATGTTTCCATTTATTTTGGTTCCCAGAAGAGAAAGCCACAATAGTGGAAGACCTAGTGATAATTTAATCAAAAAGGAAGGAAAGGGGGAAGACAACCCCAAGATGGCTAACATTCTATGAAAAAAACCCCAAACGTTCACACCCCAAAAAAGGTTGTTTCCCCCCCACCCCCAAACATCGTTTTGCTTCTTGGCGCACGGAAACAAATCTCAAAAGGTTCAAAACAGAAAACGAAAATTGGAAGAAGGCACATTACAGCTCGATAAAGAAAAGGCAGGGTTTTTTTTTTTCCTCCGATTTTGGTCACACGTTCATCCCAGTCCCTGGCAGTTGCGAACAACAAGCTTTTGTCGTGTTTCCCCCCCCCCCCCCGTGACACGACAACTTTTGCGCAAGCTGTTGGAAAGTGAGAAATGACACAACAGGTTAAGCCATGTAACACCTTCGAGAGGAGGAGGAAAAGCTGAAACCGAGGAGACAAATAATAATCATAATAATAATAATAATACAGGGACATGATTCCCTTTCCCTTGAATCACAACTTAAAAGAACGACACGTGGGCCTTAACCGACATGCTACAAACGAGTCCTTTCTTCGAAGACACCGTTCAGAAGACACCCCCAAAGTTCGGGCTTCATCCTTTTGACCCCCCTAAAGCTAACAGTGTGCAGTTGTGACGGAGGGGGAAAACGCACGGCAATTTGCCAAAAGAGAGAGAGAGAGAGATGAACCTCCTGAGAAGGAAGCTGGAAGTAAGAGATTTTAAGGTCGACGTCCACAGGAACTCTGAAAAAAGGAGAAAAATAAATAAATAAGGATTTGTTCAGCAGCAGAAAACAAACCCGGGATTGATCTACGGGAGTTTGAACAGCTTCTCACAAAGAGTTTTACGAAAGCTACAGACAGGGGAAGAAGGGTTTGGAAGCGAGATGAGTAGCTTTATACAGCTCGGATCAAACTAACGTTAAGAAGGGACATACTTTCTGGTTAAGAGCGTAACACTTAGTTAAAAACAACATGCTAGCCGGGTTATGACAATCGTAGGAAGCCCAAGGGGGTGGGGGGCGTAACAAACCATGATGCTGGGAATAAGCACAGCCCATTTCCTTCACTCTTCAAGCAAGCCAATAAAGCAGGACAGGTTTGTATGTCAAAGCTCAAGCTAAAGAACGCAGATCGGGGATCCCAGGAACAGGGCAGGGAAGAAATCTAGTTTTTTTTAAAAAAATGGAAAAAGGGATCAAGGAGACTCACACCCCAGCAATTCTGGAGTTCACACACAGATCCCAAAACATTTAAGGGATTGCCAATGTGTGCACCCTCAGATGTCCCAATTCATCTCATGCCCTCAAAACTCAAGATTTCTCGGTTCCACCACAAAACCGCGGGCAACAAAATCGCGCTCGACGAAAGCGCGTACGTGATGTCATCACAGCGTGACGAAAACATCGCGCTGTGATCGATAAATGTAAAAATAAAGCAAAAACCTTACCCTAACCCCCCCAAAACCTAACCCTAAACCTAACCCTTAACCTAACCCTAAACCTAACCCTTAACCTAACGCTAACCCTTAACCTAACGCTAAACGTAACCCTAATGCTCTAAACCTAACCCTAACCCTTAACCTAACCCTTACCTTTATGTGAATCGGCTTGCTTTAATTTTATTTTTATTTCAATTTTTAATTTTTTTCGTCGCGCTGTGATGACGTCAAATGCGCGCTTTCGTCGAGCGTGCTTTTGTGGACCACGGTTTTGACGGGTCACGGATTTCTCCGCTGCCTGGTTTGGTTGCCATCACATATGCAACCTATTGTGGTCTGCTGAGCCAGGATTCCTGGCTTCACCCAGCTCCGAAAGACAGATAAAGCTTTCTCTTCCCTTCTCTCTCTCTCTCTCTCTCCTTGGCGAAACCTTGTCTTTACGGTGGGAGATGCTTGGGGAAACAAAAGGCCACGTTGGAAGAGACAAATCCCACCAACCCCACAAATGAGGGACACATAGCACAACCCACAAATGAGAATCAGGAAGAGTTTTAATTACCAAAATGGTCTTTTGGGGGGGGGGGGGCAGGGAGAAAGCAAAAAAGAACCAGAGAAAAGAAGCGTAGAGAATGGCTCACGAAAGGGGAGGAAAGATTCGGAGGGGGGGGGGGGAGAAACGCTTGACCTTTAGTAAAAGTAGTGTCTCAAAATTCTCCAGGCATGCCCCTTAAGCCATGCGCAGAAAAAGCCACTTGGATTTTCTTTTTTTTTTGTAAAAAATAAAAATGTTATTATTTTCTCGTCCAGGCAGAAGAAGAAGAAGAAGCTAAACCATCTTGAGCTCATCCTTGTGGCTCTTCCTTCCCCTCGCCAATGGCCCAGGGTGAAGTTCGAAAAACTTACGTTTCCTTTAGAAATAAAAAACAAACAAACCCACGGTTATAAAATGAATCGGCTCGCCTATTTTCACTTGGCACAAGGAGGCATGCAAAGCTCAAAGGTGCTGAATTAAAGAGCAGGGGTGTTGGTTTCTTTCTTTTTTTTCGTTGGTTTGGCAACAAAGGAAAAAAATATATAGAGGGGTTATTTCCTGATGGCTGGCTAAGAAAAGAAAAAAAAAAACAACGAACAAAGCGGGTGGATTTCACCGAAGTGAAATCTAGGTGTGCGCTTCCGCCTGGGGTGGTATGGAACCGTCACTACAAGCTAGGATGGGTTGTGGGGTTGTGTGTTTGTGTGTGTGTGTGTGCAGGTTTTGCTTTGAGGGGAGTCTGCCTTCCTTCGAGGATCACACACACACACGTGGCTCAGGCCGAAGTCCGTAGCAGCGTCGACAGGCGTCCCCCGGAAGCGCCCGGCCGACGTTCACAACTTGGGGGAGTTCGATTGACCAGTTCAATCAGTCCGAAGGATCATGGGGGGGTGCTCGCTGTCCTCGTCTAGGCGCAGGGCGTTGATGTCGTCCTCCAGGCAAACGCCACCGACAGCCCCCAGGTCTTCGTTGTAGACTGAAGGGAGATGACAAAGAAGACACCGTTTCAGAAGACGGTTGTCCGCGGAGGTTCTCCGTTATCCGAAGGAGGTCCCGAAAAAGGGAGCTTTCTCAAAAGTCAACTGGACGTTCTCGGTTTTTCTTTTCCCACTTGAAAATGTTTGGCTTCTCAACCAAGAAGCCTCTTCGCAACTGGGAGGAGGAGAAGAACTGAAGTTTTGGGGATGAAGGAGAACCGGAGAAGCTTCTTAGATGACAAGGGGAACGTTTTCAAGGGGGGGAGGAGAAAGAAAAAAGAACGAGGGAGACCAGTTGCCTTTTGGAAGAGCGGTTTTGGGGATCCTCCTTGTTCCAACTCTACAAGGATTCCTGACCCAAGATCCCTTGAGCTCCTAGGCAAGCGTTCTGCAGACCCTCCTTCAATCCTTGTTGGAAGTCCTACCCCTTCCTTGGCTGTGACTCTCTGGAGAAGGGCAGCAGATCAAGAGAGGACAAGAAGGGTCAACCCTGAGCCCCTTTTGGGGCTTCAAGGTTGCCACACTGGAGTTGAGAGGTGTGGCGGGGGGGAATAGAGATAGCTGGGATTTCGGAGCCAGTTCTGACCGAAGCTTCCCAAGAGCATGAAGCAAACTCCTGGTCCCGACAAAAACCTCTTTTTATTAATTTGCTGTGAATTCTGCTCATTCTCATCCAGAAAAGTCTTTTGAGGGAGGATTTACAGTCACAAGACCTTCTCTGGCTTGGAGAGCTGCCAGGATGATATCTGCAAAACTTGGCAAGGAGTCTTGGAGAGTCACGAACAAAATAAGCAAATTAATTGTCTCCTGCAAACTCCACTCCCCTTTTGCTCTTCTTTTATTTCCTCTTGGAGGGGCCATTCATTGCCCACCTGTGGCCTTACTCCCAAGTCAACCCCTGTTCTTTAGCTCTTCCCTTTGTCTGGCAGCTCTGCGCATGCGCGCACTGGGAACAGGCTCCAGCTGTTCCTCTGCCTCACTGATGTCTGACTCTGAAGGCAGATGATAACTGTCGGACAGCCCTGGCCCCCTCTCTGCCTCCGACACAGAACCCTCCTCAGAGCCTTCCCCAGACTCCAGGACTGACCCATGTTCCTCCCCAACCCTCCTCTCTCTCCGAATCTGCTGCCAGATCCTCCACTCCACTTGACTCCACTCCAAATACTTTCTCCTGGGAACCAAGGACATTTCCACAGGTGGCCAGAGAGAGAGAGGGGGAGTGACGTTACCAGGCAACGGTATGACACCTTGATTGGATCACGCGACTTGATTTTTAGGGGGGAAACTTTACTTTTAATTAGGTGAAAACCGCAGGAGTTTTTCACCAGCCTGAGCCAATGTGATACCAGCCTGTGCCAATGTGATACCCTAACCCTAACCCTAGCCCTAACCTAACCCTAACTCAAGAGTCGGTTTTCACCAGCCTGTGCCAAGGTGATACATCCAATAAAACTGTTCTTTGAGGAATTGACCTGAGTTTTCTTTGCTAGGGGTGTATTACTTGCAATCCTGACCAGAAGCTCTTCCACCAAAGAGAAGGAGGAGAGAGGCCATCTCTTGAGTCACCAAACGATGACCATCAACCTAGAAACGGACAAGTGGTAGAAAGACGACCCACCAAGTCCAATTGTCCATTGCGTTGCCAAGGCAATGGCGATGCCATCAATGCTTCCCTGTTAGTGTTGACTGACAAGGGGACAACCAAAATGAGCCAAGGGGGCCCATGAGGTCATATGGATGCCGTTCTCCCTGCAAACGCTCACGGTCTATAAGGGGAAGGTTCCTGGGCAGTCCTTACCGTGTCTTGTGGGCGAAGAAGGCATGTAAGCAGCGCCTCTGGTCACTGCGGCACTGTAGGTCTGTGCTACCAATGGTCTGTCGTGAGAGGCAGATTCTAGAATTTCATTGGCTGGCTCCATGCTGCCATCCAACCTGGGGAAAACAGACAAGGATACCTCACCCGGAGTGCCCCCGGTGGCCTCCGCAGCCACAGCCGGGCCTTTGGTAGGAAAACCCGGCGATCTTGGCAGGAAGCCAGCTTTATGAGTCAAAAGGTGGCGCAGTGGTCAGAGCGCAGTACTGCAGGCTACTTCTGCTGATTGCCGGCTGCCTGTAATTTGGCAGTTTGAATCCCACCAGGCTCAAGGTTGACTCAGCCTTCTGTCGTTCCGAGGTGGGTAAAATGAGGATTGTTGGGGCAAGAGGCTATGTAAACTGCTTAGGGAAGGCTGAAAAGCACTATGAAGTTGTATATAAGTCTAACTGCTAAGTGGGAAGGAAAGAAGGAAAGAAGGAAGGAAGGAAGGAAGGAAGGAAGGAAGGAAGGAAGGAAGGAAGGAAGGAAGGAAGGAAGGAAGGGCCATGGTGGCGCAGTGGTCAGAGCACAGTACTGCAGGCTGCTTCTGCTGACTGCCGACTGCCTGTAATTTGGCAGTTTGAGTCTCACCAGGCTCAAGGTTGACTCAGCCTTCCGTCCTTCCAAGGTGGGTAAAATGAGGATTGTTGGGGGCAAGAGGCTGACTCTGTAAACTGCTTAGAGAGGACTGTAAAAGCACTGTAAAGCGGTATATAAGTCTGCTATTGCTGTCAGGTCCATAAGATTCCTCCAACTGTCTAGCTTTAATCATTTTTGGCATACCGGTGGTCCTCGACTTACGACCAGAACTGAGCCCAGAATTGTGGGCGTTAAATTGTGTCGGTCATTAAAAGGTCATCATGTAACTGATCTGATTTTATGAGACTTCCCCTCTCCCCCCCCAGCAGTTAAGTGAATGCCCCAGCTGTTAAGCAATCCACAATGGCTATTTTTTGGTCATAACTTGAGCACTACGAAGTTTTCATACATGACTGGATACTTCAAAAAAAACATGCGCTCAAATCTTATTCTTTGCTATCAGCGAAGACCAATGCAACAGCTCCATGTTAAGGTGCTCCGTGCCCATATTATGGGTTTAGGTAAGGTAAATGTTCCCCTCGTACATGTGTGCTACTTGTTCCTGACTCTAGAGGGCGGTGCTCATCTCTATTTCAAAGCCAAACAGTCAGCGCTGTCCGAAGACGTCTCCGTGGTCATGTGGCCAGCATGACTTAACGCCGAAGGCGCATGGAACACTGTTCCCTTCCCACCAAAGGTGGTTCCTATTTTTCTACTTGCATTTTTTACCTGCTTTCAAACTGCTAGGTTGGCAGAAGCTGGGACAAGTCACGGGACCTCCCTCCGTTACGCGGCGCTAGGGATTCGAACCGCCAAACTGTCAACCTTTCTGATCGACAAGTTCAGCATCTTAGCCACTGTGTCCCCTAAAGGGTTTAGGACCAACCCTCAAAAGAAGAATGTGTGCAAAAGGGGGAAGAGATAGCGAGGGAGGGGACTCACTTGTGCTGTTTCATCAGTGTGCATTCACCCCCTTCCTGGGGGTCCAAATTGTACATGTAGAGATACCCATCGGCGGCTGCTACCAAGAGCCGGGGAATTTTCTGAATTCTAGAAGGAAACAAAGGATTCGTCAGCCGGCACTTGATGACGTTACCTAGGCTGGTCATGAAACGCCTTGCAAGAAAAACTACCCAAGATCAGGTCCCCACAATTCATCAGCTTTTAAGGAAAGATCTGCCTATTCGCAAGTCTTGAAGCAGGGGTGTGTGTGTGTTAGAAACATCCCTTCGCCCCAAATTGTTCGTTCCATCGGGTCAACTCTGCTACCTGCAATTGAAGGAAGTACAGGCGCATCACCGAGCTCAATGCTGAATCGGAGTGATCCCTTTTAGAGACACCCCGTACTTTTGCATCTGTGTGTTGAGGGGATTTGTGGGGCAGGTGGAAGAAGAGGAGGAGGAGGACTGTGGGGTCCGTGGTGCTCTCTGAGCTTGCTTGTTTTCCTAAAGACATTTCCTGAACCAACTAGGTAACATCATCAGTGCTAGAAAGGAGTGGTGTTTGTGGAGAGGAGGAGGAACTGTGGAGTCCTTGGTGCTCTCTGAGCTTGCTTGTTTTCCTGAAGACATTTCATGAACCAACTAGGTAACATCATCAGTGCTAGAAGGGAGTGGGTTTTGAGGGCTTATGGAGAGGAGGAGGAGGGGTCTCAAGGCTGTAGGACTATTGACCAAGGCTGCCCAGTTGTAAACTGGGGATCCCCGAGGCACTCCATTGGCCTCCATCGCTACTTAAGGAAGAGCTTTCGTGCCGTGCCGCTACTCACGTGGCCAAGGTGCAGATGTTTCTGTGCCCGCAGAAGGGGAGCCGGACCGTGGCAAAGGCTCGGCCTTGGTTGAACATTTCAGTCACCTGGGCGGGCAGGTAGTTTGGGAACGTCCGAATGGTCTCCACAAAGTACCCCGTCCAGGTGGTGGGTTCCTCCTGAGGTCTGGGAGGGAGGAGGGGAGAGAGAGGGTCTTCAAAACCGTCCCTTAAAAACGTGACTGTCCATCCAAGAAGTTGGGGATGGCTCTTTTTTTTTCAAAGAAGATTTATTTTTTATTTTTTTTTAAGGTTCAAAAGTTTTATTTTCTTTTAAAACAAACATTTCATAATTCCCCAATCAGTAAGACATCGGAGTACAATTTTTTGCGTGTCAAAATAGTTCTAGTTTACCACCAAATTCTTGTCTAGCCTAATGTATACCCCTCCCTCCCTCCCCCCCAACCCCTCTCCTCCTCCCCCCCCCCCGACTTCCCAGAACCCGTACACGGTATGGATTTTTAACCAACACAGTCTAAAATCTATTGAGAGAAAAGAAATAAAGAAATTAATGACATTCTGCATTGAGCTTAGCTTCTTCTTGCTGAATTAACTTTATGAGAGGGAATGTAGGAGTAGGAAAGAGGGGAGGAATGGAAAGAAGAGGGGAAGGGTAAAGGGGAGGAAGGGGAAGGAGAGAAGGGAAAGGAGAGGAGGAAGGAAGGAAGGAGAGAAGAAAGAGAAGAAAGGGGGATAGGAAGGAGGGAGGGAAGGAGGGAGGGAAGCAAGGAGGGAAGGAAGGAGGGAAGGAAGGAGAGAAGGAGAGAAGGAAGGAGGGAAGGAAGGAGAGAAGGAAGGAGAGAAGGAGGGAAGGAAGGAGAGAAGGAGGGAAGGAAGGAGGGAAGGAAGGAGGGAAGGAAGGAGGGAATGTAGGAGAGAAGGAAGGGGGGAAGGAAAGAGGAAAGAAAGGGGGAAAGGAAGGAGAGAAGGAGAAAAGAAAGGAGGGAAGGAAGGGGGGAAGGAGAGAAGGAGGGAGGGAAGGAAGGGGAGTAGGAGAGAAGAAACGAGGGAAGGAAAGAGGGAGGGAGGGAAGAAGAAGTAGGACCGTTGTAAGATAAGATGGATCTATGGGATGATAAAAAAGCAATCTTCAAGTATATTGTCAACAGTAGGGAAAATTGTTATAAATACATATTATTAATAAGTTATGAGATCATATAATTGTGAATGTATATATGAAATTGATAAAATAAAATAAAATAAAATAAACTTTAAACAATTTAAATCATTTCTGATCTTAAGCATAGGCTAACTGGAATAATCTTCCAAGATTTCTTTTTTTAAAGACAACAGGACGTAACTATCTTTTGTGTCGCTGCAGAAACCCACAATCTGATTCAAAAAACTGCAGGCAGAGGTACACGGGACACAACCCTCTATCCCAGGGGTTCTCAACCCTCCCCAATGCCGCAACCCTTTAATACAATTCCTCATATTGTGGTGACCCCCAACTATAAAATCGGTGTCTCGGTTCCTAAGACCATGGGAAATATGTGTTTTCCCAAGAATGGACATTAAAAGTAACAAACTTAGCAGAGATGGCTAAAATATCAGCATATCTGAAGGATCACTCAGATGAGAAATATAAACTGGAGTGGAGAAGATGGATTGACTATATTCAAAATAAATACGGGACTAAAAAAATTCCAGATAGCTTATGATTGAAAAAGCAAGGAATGATTTAATTTGTTTATAGTTAGCTTAACAAAAGAGGAGTTAAAGCACAAATGGAAGATGTAGCCAAGTTACTTTTAGTTTATTTTAGAATATGATTGTTAAAGATTTATACCCTGTATTTGCTCTGGGAAGTCAAGGGGGGGAGATGGGCTCGGGTGGGGGAGGGAGGTAAATATTTGTAAAACCTTTTTTAAAATTTTCAATTAAAAAAAAAGAAAATATGTGTTTTCCGATGGTCTTAGGCAACCCCTGTGAAAGGGTCCTTCGATCCCCAAAGGGGTCCCGACCCACAGGTGGAGAACCGCTGCTCTGGTCCCCTCCCCAATTTTTCTTTCTGATGTCTCTTTCAGCCGCCCCAGGTTTGAGCCAATCCAGGGATCGCGCTGCCCTCCCCAAAACTTACTTCTCTTTCACAGTCTCCAGTTTGAAAATGTGCACTGTCTCTGTGTTACTGGAAGCCGACAGGAACATGCCGTCCATGCTGAAGGCCAACGAAGAGATGCTGACGCACCTGGAGGGAGGAAGCGAAGAGATGGTGGGTCAACCATGGCGAAGAGGGAGGGAAGGAGGAAAAGAGGGAGGAGAGAATAGGAGGGGGAAAGAAGGAAGGGGAAAGGAAGAAGGAAGGAAGGGAGCGAATGGGGGGGAGGTAAAAGGAGGGAGGGAAGTGGAAAGGAAGGAAGGAAGGAGGGAGGAAAGGAAGGAGAAAAAAGGAGGGGGAGGTGAAAGGAAGGGGATAGTGATGGAAGGAAAGGGGAAGGAAGGAAGGAGAGAATAGGAGGGGGAGGGGAAAGGGAGAGTGATGGAAGGAAGGAAGGGTAAAGGAAGAAGGAAAGAAGGAAGAGAAAGGAAGGAAGAGAAAAGAAGAAAGGGAAAAGGAAGGAAGGAGAATATAGGAGGGGGAGGTGAAAGGATCAAGGGAAGGGGAAAAGAAGAAGGAAGAATGGAGGAAGGGAAGGGAAGGAAGAAGAGAAAAGGAGGGGGAGGTGAAAGGAAGAGGACAGTGATGGAAGGAAGGAAGGAAGGGGAAAGGAAGGAAAGAAAGAAGAGAAAGGAAGGAAGAGAAAGGAAGGAAGGAGAGAATAGGAGGGAGGAGGGGCAAGGGAGAAGGAAGAACGGAAGGAGGGAAGGGAAGGAGGAAGAGAAAAGGAGGGGGGTGAAAGGAAGGGGAGAGTGATGGAGGGAAGGAAGGGGAAAGGAAGAAGGAAAGAAAGAAGAGAAAGGAAGGAAGAGAAAGGAAGGAAGGAGAGAATAGGAGGGAGGAGGGGCAAGGGAGAAGGAAGAACGGAAGAGGGAAGGGAAGGAGGAAGAGAAAAGGAGAGGGAGGTGAAAGGAAGGGGAGAGTGATGGAAGGAAGGGGAAAGGAAGAAGGAAGAGAAAGGAAAAGGAAGGAAGGGGAGTATAGGAGGGGGGAGGTGAAAGGATGGAGGGAAGGAAGGGGAAAGGAAGAAGGAAGAATAGGAGGGGGAGGGAAAGGAGGAACCCCCCCAATCTTTCAATTGCCATCACCTCTTCATGCCCCGTCGAATTCGAAGAGCTTCTGCCCTCTGGAATGGAAAATACCCGGATCACCGTGCCCTGCGGGAGAAAAGGAGCCCACCTCGTGAAGCCATCTCCTCAACGGGGACTTCCGGCTTTCTCTGCCCGCCTGGTCCCCTTCGAGAAACTCCTCTGGATCCACCCAAGTTCCTCTCCCCCCCTCGCCCGCCCTTTTGTTTTTTCCTTCCCAGGGAAAGGATTGGAAACGACGCACCTTTTCAGAGGCCGTGGCGAGCTTCGTACCGCTTGCGTCGAAAGCCAGGGCAGCCAGCGGACTATCGTGAGCGGGGATCATGTTGGTAGCCCTCTGCGGGGAAGCCCGGGAACGGAACACAAGGCCTTAGCGCAGAAGGGAGGCTCCTGCCCTCCCGCACCCCACCACCCCAAACCACCCCAACCGTCGGGAGTCCAGACGCAGCAGGATCTTACCAGGTTGATGGTGTCGAAAACTTGGACTTCGCCAATGCTCGCGCTCCCCGGATAGGCGAGGTAACAATTATCATTGTTTATGGAGAGGGAACACAATCCTGGGGGGGGGGGGGAAACAGGGATCGACACGATTGGGCACTTTCCTTTACAATACAATAGCAGAGTTGGAAGGGACCATGGAGGTCTTCTAGTCCAACCCCCTGCCTTGGCAGGAAACCCTACACCATTTCAGACAAATGGCTATCCAACATCTTCTTAAAGACTTCCAGTGTTGGAGCAATTCGCAACTTCTGGAGGCAATTTCTGTTCCACTGATTAATGGTTCTAACTGTTAGGAACTTTCTCCTTAGTTCTAAGTTGCTTCTCTCCTTGATTAGTTTCCACCCACTGCTTCTTGTTCTGCCCTCAGGTGCTTTGGAGAATAGCTTGACTCCCTCTTCTTTGGGGTAGCCCCTGAGATATTGGAACACTTTCCCAAAACCGTCACGAAAGAATCAAGATTACTGTATTTTTCGGAGTATAAGATGCACTCCTCCCCCCGCAAAAATGGGTGGAAATGTCTGTGCGTCTTATACAGTGAATGTCGCCGAAGCCCCACTCACCCGCCGGCTCCCACGCTTCGGGCTCTGCCTCCCAACAATTTGCCTCCTGGCAGCAAAACAGCCTGTTTCACTTTCAGCACAGCCTGATTTAGCACAAGCAACCGATTGGCGGTTGGATCAGCCTCCCGGAATACCGCTTATCAGCTGTTCCAGGCAGCGGGAATTCCCGCCGCCTGGAATGGGCTGAAAATGGGACCCGTAGAGGCTCAAAATGTGGCACCTGGCGGCGGAGATAGATGGCAGCGGCTATGGGCAGTGGTGATCCCCGCAGCCTGGAACAGCCTGATAGGTGGTATTCCGGGAGGCAGATCCAACCGCCAATCAGCCGCTCGTGCTAAATCACGCTGTGATGAAGTTGACCAGGCTGTTTTCTGCGAGGAGGCAAATTGTTGGGGGGCGGAGGAAGAATTTTTCCCCCTTGTGCTAATTAAGCAAGAGCGAGCTTGGGCGATGTCAAAACATCAGATGAGCTCAACTAACGTAGGACTTATCGAATCTGGAGGTGGGCGTCAAAAGAGGAATCAGTCTAGAATCTCTACGTAGCCACAAAAGACTAAGACTTCCTTGAATGCCATTAACCTTTACCTAGTTGGGTAGGGATTTCCCTACATGGGAATCAGGAGAAGTTAATCGGTTTAATTGCAACTTCTTATGTGGTTCTGGTCTTTCGCGCCTGACACTAGATGAACAATAGCAATAGCAATAGCAGTTCGACTTATATACCGCTTCATAGGGCTTTCAGCCCTCTCTAAGCGGTTTACAGAGTCAGCATATCGCCCCCAACAACAATCCGGGTTCTCATTTTACCCACCTCGGAAGGATGGAAGGCTGAGTCAACCCTGAGCCGGTGAGATTTGAACAGCTGAACTGCAGTCAGCTGAAGTAGCCTGCAGTGCTGCATTTAACCACTGCGCCACCTCGGCTCTTTTGGACAGAACCAGCTAAAACGGGAAGCCGAAAGGTATCAGCGTCAGAGGAGGATCGAAGGAGAGTAAGGAGCATCTTTACCCGCAGGATTAGGAGGCGTCTCCCTGATGGTGTGCAGAACTTTCATATCCCGTATGTTATGTATGTACAGAGATTCTTCCAGGCAGACGATCAATCTCTGGGGGAGCGAAATAAAAGAAGAAGAAGGAGAGAGAGAAGCAGATCGCAATAGCACTTAGACTTATAGAGGTAGTCCTCAAATTACGAATACGATTGAGCCGAAGATTTATGTTGCTGGAATTTCTGCTCAATTCATGTTGGGGAACTCTGTCCTAAAACACGCTCTCAAACAATGGAATGTAGAATGTGAAATAATTGGTTCACCGACAAATGCGCGCTCGACAAAAGCGCATAGACGAAACCACGGCGAGAAAACCGCGAGGTCGAAATCGCGCCGAAGAATGAGCGCAGAAGCGCGCCGACAACAGCGCGCCGACAAAAGCACGCCTTCAACGAAGAACTAATAACAACCTAATAACCCTAACCCTAACCCTGAACCTAAGCCTAAACCTAAACCTTATCTTAACTTGAATCGTGCTTTTGTGGGCGTGTTTTTGTCGGCGCGTTGTTGTGGGCGTGTTTATGACGTTGCGGGTTTTGCACCACAGTTTCGTCGGCGCGCTTTTGTCGTGCGCACATTTGTCGGGTCACGAAATAATTGGGATGGAAGGGACCTTGGAGGTCTTCTAGTCCAACCCTCTGCTCATGGAGCAGATTGTGCACCATTCCAAACAGAAGGAATGAGCTCTTTTTTCAAAAACCTCCAGTTTAATGGAGCGTGCACAGCTTCATAAGCCAAGGGGTTCCACTGGTTAATTGTTCTCACTGCCAGTGCTTATAGAAAGGGCTCTGAGCAGGCTCAACCTTCTGAGCTCCATTGCAAAAGCCATCAGTTTCTTCCGTAATTTTAGGCGAGAGAAATTTGCGAAGTGAGTTTTTGTCCCAGTTTATGATTTCCCTTGCCACGGTTGTTAAACAAACCACGGCAGACGTTAAATTAAGTAACGCCGTTGTTCAGTGACTCTTGCTTCCCCCCCCCCATGGACTTGGTTTTTGTCAGGAGGTCGGAAAAGGGGATCAGAAAGACGGCAATCGTCGTAAATATGAACCAATTACCATCCTAATATAAATCACCTGACCAAGGGGATGTTGCAACACTCCCAAGGGTGAAAAACCGTCGTAAGTCGCTTTTTTCAGTGCCGTCGTAACTTTGAACGGGGATTAAATGAATTTGGGTAAGTCAAGGATTATCTGTATACTGCTTCCTAGAGTTATATTCAATCAATCAGAATAGAGCTTGGAAAGGACCTTGGGGGTCTTCTAGTCCAACCCCCTGCTCAACGTGAGTTAATTCAGAAGATAACATAAAGATGTACTATTATTGGATGGATTTAGGAAGACGTAATGAATTGTTATAATTTAAATTAGTTCAACGATTATAATATCTCGTAGAAAAATGAAGGAATAATAGTTATAGTCAAATAAAAGACTAATAATGATAATAATGTATACATATATGTTAGATTGATAATATGAGACTTTATATAAATTGCAAGGGAGTAAGGAGAGGATGCACAAAGGTTTTGTAACCAAGCGACATGCTGGATGTAACTGGAAGATGTTTTTATGTTTTGTATGTATAAGTTTGTTTTTTAAAAATTAAACATTATTTCAATAAAAACAAAACATGAGTTAATTCTACATTAACGGGACGTTTCAAGCCTGAAAGTACAAATCTCTCTTTGTATTCTCTTTTCAGCAAATAGCAATAGCACTTAGAACTTATACAATAGGCTGGTTTATGGAGCCAGCCTATTGGCCCCCAACAATCTGGGTCCTCATTTTACCCACCTCGGAAGGACGGAAGGCTGAGTCAACCTTGAGCCGGTCAGGATCAAACTCCTGGCAGTGGGCAGAGTCAGCCTGCAATACATTCTAACCACTGTGCCACCATAGGAAAGGAAGGAGGGAGGGAGGGAGGGAAGGAATTAGGAAAGAAGGGAAGGAGGAATTTGGAAGGGAGGGAGGAATTTGGAAGAGAGGAAGGAAAGGAAAGAGAAAAAGGAAAGAGGAAAGAGGGAAGGGAAAGCTTATACAGGTAGTCCTTGAATTACAACGACGACTGAGCCCAACTGAGCCCAAATTTGATGTGGCCAAGTGAGAAATTTTTTTAAGGATCGAACTGCTGGCAGTCAGCAGAGTTAGCTTGCAATACTGCATTTTTCACTGCTGCGCCACCAGCAGAGCTCACCCCCACTCACCTGCCTGTTCAGCTTGACAGCCAGGATCGTGTTGGAGTAGCTGTAGTTGCAAATCTCCGTCCCTTTCTTGAAGTGGCAAACTTTCAGCTTGCGAGGCGCCCGGAGGCTAACGATGGCGACGAGGCTGCTGGAGAAGAGCCGTTCCACGATGCACACGTCTTCGGTGTCATCTGCGGGGTGAGGGTGGAAATAGCAGTAGACTTATATACCGCTTCATAGGCCTTTCAGCCCTCTCTAAGTGGTTTACAGAGAGTCAGCATATTGCCCCCAACAATCTGGGTCCTCATTTTACCCACCTCGGAAGGATGGAAGGCTGAGTCAACCCTGAGCCGGTGAGATTTGAACGGCTGACCTGCTGATCTAGCAGTAGCCTGCAGTGCTGCATTTAACCACTGCGCCACCTTGGCTCTGAAAGGGACCCCGGAAAGGGACCGGGGTGGCACGAAACAGAGACAGAAAAACCAACTGGGTTAGCCGCTTTTTAAAAGTAATGGGAAGAATGATAATAAACTATATACATGGAGGATGGAATTTTTTGGTATTAAATATTATGGATGTTTAGCTAAAACAGGATATGAGGATTTTATAAACAAGTAAATGAAATGCTAGCATGTGGTTATGGATTAAATCTTTGGCATAGTTAAGGATGAAGGATGTTTAAACAACTGTAGTCAACTAAAAGTGGAGGTATGATGATGTCAATATGGTAAACATTTAAGATATTTGAATTAATATGAATCAATGGAAGAGATGCACAAAAACATGTTGTAACCAGCTGATATACTTTTTTATAATATATACCTGTGTTCTTTCCCCCCCCCCCGCCTTGTTTTTTGTTTTTTGTCTTTTTTGTGTTTTGATTTTTTTCCCCACTGGTGTGGGCATGTGTTGTCTATGTAACAAAAAAAAAATTAATAATAATAATAAAAAAAAAGTAATGGGAATAACTTTCAACTTCCTGCCGTCTTCCCCAATGACTTTCCTTGTAAGAAACTGACTGGGCATGGAAATAACAATCACGGGATTCCACCGGCACTGAAGCAGCTACAACTCGGCTAAATTTCTTTTCCTTTTTAAAAGGTTTTTTTTTTCTCTCTTTCCTACAAACATATCGTTGTGTGAACAGTGTGGAAGCCGGGGGCAGCTTAACATCCAAGAAGTGTGCTGGAGCAGAGTTTAGAACTGGGTGAGAAGAATCTTTTTTAATTCAAAGCGTAACCCCAAAAGGAAAATTCAGGAAAGAGACTCATAATTACTTTTAAAGTGGCGACGACCGAGCTATTTTTGGAGTAAAATCTTAGAACTTTGAAACGGAAGGAAAAAAAAAAAGAATTAAAGGAAGAAAATTAAAAAACAAAACCACTTGCTAAAATACAGAAGATTGGATTTTTAAACTGGACAGGAGCTGGGCGATGGAAAGGCATTTTAAAATGCTGGAACTCTTTATATGGGATGAGTTCCTAGCCCCACTTGAATTGTGCGACTGTTTGCGTGGTTTTTAAGCTGTTTTTTGTATTTGTTTTTGTCTGTGTTTGTTGTTGTATTCCCCCCCCCCCCCCCGTTTGTTAGCCGCCTTGAGTCCCTCGGGAATAGGGCGGCATACAAGTGTAATAAACATACATACAACATACATATAAATATGCTAATACCACATTTAAATTGTGGAGTAGCATAGTAAATTTGTATAAAGAAGAAAGCTGATTTGAAAGCTGATTTAAGAGTGCCGACTGTTGATAAAGGAAGGTACCACATACCTCCCAAATCCTGGAATGACTTGGTGGTGGAAATTTAAGCGTGAGATTAAGAAAACTTAATTACTAAAAAAAAAACAAAAAAAAAACTTGGCTAAATTTCTATCCCACAGAGTCATGGGTCCCGGATTAGGGATCCGTTCTCAGCCCATTTGAAGGTCGTTGATTCAAATCACCGTTTTCCACAATCCACAATGTTTCACCCAATTAAAAGTTAGAAACAGACACGAGAGTTTGAGCAGTACGCAGATGATTTAAGAGCAGAGTTACACGGATGTAAGAGATATACCGTTTCCAACTGAAACAGAACAGACCCTCTCTGACTCTCTCTCCCCCTTTTTCTCTGTTTCTTTCTGTCTCTGTCTCTTTTTCTCTCTCCCTTTCTCTGTTTCTCTGTCTCTCTTTTTCTGTTTCTCTCTTTCTTCCTGTCTTCTCTTTTTCTGTTTCTCTGTCTCTCTCTTTTTCTGTTTATCTCTCTTTCTGTCTCTCTCTTGCTGACTCTTTTTTGTCTGTTTCTCTCTCTGTCTCTCTCTTTTTCTGTTTCTCTTTCTTTCTGTGTCTCTTTTTTGTTTCTGTCTCTCTCTCTTTTCTCTGTTTCTCTCTCTTTCTGTCTCTCTGTCTCACTCTTTCTGTTTCTCTATCTCTCTCTCTCTGTCTCTCTCTCTCTCTCTCTTGTGGATCAATAGGTTGCCATTTCCAAGCACAGCTGCCTATAAATAGCCTGCCATATTTCAGCGCGAAGCTGTTAAGTGGGTGAAGGCGGAAAGAACAAGAGGGGTAAAAGACCTCCACTTGCCGGAGCTTTGAGAGCTGTAAATAAAGAGCAAAGTAAAAATTGGTGCCGCTAAACACATTTCGGGCCCGCGAGTGAGTCTTCCTGGATAGCGCTATTAATATAAATCTTAACATATCAAATGGCATTGCGGCTGGTGTTGGCCAACTGGGAAAAAGACCAGGAAGTTAATATCGTTAGAGCTTTTGATTCATGAGTTCTTCCAACCAAGAGACATCCTTCTGCTCTCGGAGATAGTCAGAGGAATCCAGGAAGTCCGAGATAAAGTGAGCGCTTCAGGTGAGTAAGTATGTGTAGGATCCAATCTGGGTTGGCTGCCGGGACGAACGGTTTAGTCTTTCGAACTCATACTGGAGTCCATACCCTCAGGGAACTTCTCTCTAGCAGAGTGTGAGCTTTGGGCTATTCTATGTTTGGCATTGATATGGTGCCCATTGTGCAGGGGTCTCAAACTCAAGGCCCGGGGAGCTGGATACTGCCACATACCTCCCAGCAGCCAGTAAGATCCCACAGATTGGGCCTCCTTCAGATGCCGTCAACCAGACAGTGTCGGCTGGCGGGCCCCCGGAGGAGAGCCTTCTCTGTGGCTGCTCTGACCCTTTGGAATCAGCTACCCCCAGAGATCCGGACCATACCCACTCTCATGGCCTTCAGGAAAGCTGTAAAAACCTGGCTGTTCCGGCAGGCCTGGGGCTGTTGACCTCATTGTTGAGGTCCAGCCCTGATTAGAATGAATGTATGTGGTGTTGTGATTTTAAACTGTCTTTTTTTTCCTCTTTTTTTCCCCCTCTCTTTTTTGTAAGCCGCCCAGAGTCCTTCGGGATTGGGCAGCATATAAATTTTGTAAATAAACAAACAAACAAACAAATAATACGGCTCATGGGGTGCTTAGATCCGGCCCATGGGGCCGCCCTGGAAACAGCAAAGAACTGGCCCGCGGTGCCCCTGCCAGCAAAAATCGAGGCCCTCGCGAGCTCCTTTCGCACTGGCAGAGGGTTGCAGGAGGCTGTCATAGCCAAAAACAGAACTCGAGAGCCCGTTTTTGC
This sequence comes from Thamnophis sirtalis, assembly GCF_051295495.1. Taxonomy (NCBI): domain Eukaryota; kingdom Metazoa; phylum Chordata; class Lepidosauria; order Squamata; family Natricidae; genus Thamnophis; species Thamnophis sirtalis. The sequence continues at coordinate 4,463,176 of NW_028261394.1, read as the reverse complement.
TGGCAGAGCGCTTGGGCCACCACAGGCGCCCCTGACATGAGTGACATCGAGGGGGCCCGCCGTGGCCCCCTGATGTCAAACACCAGCCCTGATGCGGCACTCGATGAAATCAAATTTGACACCGCTGCTGCTACGTGCGGCTTTTTAGCTGTTGATTGGAGCGTTGAAGGCTGGCTAGTAAGTGGTTGGCTGCTGAGATATATTCAAAATTTGCAGCTACTAAGAGTGTTGGAGGAGCAGGGACAAAAACAGCCGGGGAAACACAAGCAAAGGACAGCCAACAACAGGTTGGGCTGTGGATGGCTAGCCAATTTAAGTGGTTGGCTGGTGTTTCCTTGTGCTGCCAAGCCCTCGCCTCCTAAGTACTTGATAAGCTGGTGGTAAATCAGCACTCCCGTTTCCCAGGCTTCAATCATTCCCTGGCTGTTTTTGTGCCAGCCCGTCCAACAATCTTAATAGCTGCAAAATTGAATGTATGTCAACAGCCACTGACTTAACAGCCAGCCATCAACACGCCAATCAAACACTAAAAAGCCACACACAACAGGCACCCTATAGGTACTGCACACAGAATAGCACAATGCACACACTCTGGAGAGAGAGGGAGATTTCCTGAGGATGGCTCCAGCACAATCCAAAAGACTAAACCCGGTGAGTGACCCAGATTGGATCCTGCAACATTATTATTCTGGGACACAGATTCGCCTTCGCTCATGAGTAGTACAGGAACTCAAGGCCTCGAGAAGCTGCTACGGTTTCACACAAGATTCCCTCATGTCGGAAATGGGAATGCCCCCATTATAAGAGGAAGCCCTTGACTTGCAACCATGCAAGTTACAGCAGCACTGGAAAAAGAGGCTTTCAACTAGGAACTGAAGTCCGTACATCCTCACAATCCTGCCTTGGTCTGCAGCTGTAATTTAGGAAAAGGGAGACCGAGACGGAGAAAAGAACACAACACACACACACACACAAAACCACCACTTACTGCACTCGTAGATCTGCTCCAGTTTATCCACAGAAGAGAGAGAGAAGAATTTGTAGCCCAACACGCTTCCAACAGCCAAGGACCTGGAAAAATAAACGAGAGATCAAACAAGGATCCTGATTTTATGTGATCACGATGACCCAAGAACCCAGATTTATAGCAGCTCTTTGGAGTTCAAATGCCGGGCACCTGTGAAATCTAATTATCAGCCTTATGTTTCTTGCATACACCACCAATATTGGCCACAGATCAATAAACTGAGCCTGTTGTAAGCAGGGACAACTCAAAACAGAACCATGGGACTTATGACTCGCTCCTTAGCGACCGTTTGAAGTTCTGACGGATCTACCTTAGAGCTACATTCAGTTTTGGTCACCACGATGTAAAAAGGACTCTGTAAAGAGTGCAGAGAAGAGCAACAAAGAGGATTAGGGGACTGGAGGCTAAAACATATGAAGAACAATTGCAGGAACTGGGTGTGTCTAGTTTAATGAAAAGAAGGACTAGGGGAGACAGGATAGCAGTCTTCCAATATCTCAGGGGCTGCCACAAAGAAGAGGGAGTCAAACTATTCTCCAAAGCAGCTGAGGGCAGAACAAGAAGCAATGGGTGAAAACTAATCTAGGAAAGAAACAACTTAGAACTATGGAGACATTTCCTGACAGTTAGAACAATTAATCAGTGGAATAACTTGCCTCCAGAAGTTGTGAATGCTCCACCATTGGAAGTTTTTAAGATGTTGGATATCCATTTGTCTGAAGTGGTGTAGGGTTTCCTGCCTAAGCAGGGGGTTGGACTAGAAGACCTCCAAGGTCCCCTCCAACTCTGTAGTTCTGTTCTCTCCTCTATTCTACTTATGACCTGGATTTGAAATTACGATGGTCAGTCCCCCTTGCAGTCATGGGACCAAACTCCAGGACACAGGACATATTTATAGCCATTTGCAGTGTCCCGTGGTCGCGGGACACGTTCTCCCAAAAACTAGGCCTTACTGGGTTTTTCGGCAAATTTGCAACCTTCGTGTATAATCAGTTCACTTAATGACTGAGGAGATTTACTTAATGGCCACTGCAAAAACAAGGTCAGGAAAATAGGACCATGAGCAACTCATTTTACGACGTTGCTGCTTCCAAGTGTGAAGAGCAGGCTCCATTATGGTTATAAGTCAAAGTCTCTAGCTACACTGCATTGTGTTGATCACGATGCAATTTATTTGCACCAAGTTCGATAATATTTTGTCTACAGTCCTGTCTCCAAGCCAAATCCTTCTGTTTGAGAAGGCCAGGAGAATATTCTCTCTCGGTTTATTGCTAAGGCTGGTGATATCCCCCGAGAGAGAAATAGCTATCGATTATAAAAACCCATTTGTATTTCAGCGCGGGCACGAATCACAGGACAATTCATTTTCTTTTCGCAAGTACAACTTGGGCAGAAAACGAAAAACGGTTCTCTACAATGCGCCCCGAAGGGAAAGCCAGTATTTCTTTAATCTAATGGTTTTGAGGTTATTTATAGAGTTGATAGCACCCATTATTTATAAGTCACTATCAATTTTAACGGACTCTTAAAGCAAAGCAGAACTCACAGTGTGTTCTCGCTTGCTAATGATTTAGGGGTGTGGGGGGGGGAAAGAAAGGAGGGGGGTGGAAAGACTCAGTTGATGGGAGAACAAAATGGATTAAAGATAATCCTGTCATCTGGCAATAAGGAATATTCAGCAGAATGGTATATTGTTTTGCCCCTCCAAGAAGGGGAAAAAAGTGCAATTCAAACAGAATCAAGGCTGCCTTTTGGGGTACATTGGAGGTCACGAAACATAGTCCAGAGTTTTGGTCGGAGTCTTATTATTATTTTTTAAATAAGACGATCAAACAGATCCCATAATATCAGCAGTCGGAGGAGTGAGTGGGAAATTAATCAACAGATGTTGCAACCAGCGTTTGGAGATGAACAGATTAACAGAGTTGGAAGGGACCTTGGAGGTCATCCAGTCCAACCCCCCCCTCCCCCATCCCCGTCCAAGCAGGAGACCCTACACCATTTCTGACAGGTGGCAGTCCAATCTGTTATCATGAAATGCGAGGCTGGCCATCAGCCTTCGCTGGCTTCAAACAAGGGTTGAGTGAATTGATCCCATGGTTATTAGCCTTGATGGTGATGGGTCTGTCTCTGAAGACCATCTACTGGTAGACTCACTGGTTTTGACAGAAGAGAATATCTGTCGCTCTGGGTTGAACTGGGGAGTCCTTAGTGCCCTCTGAGCTTGGAAGTTTTCTTGAGGATGTTTCACGGCCCAACTAGCTAATATCCTCCCTCCCTCCCCTTGCTGCTCTCTGAGCTTGAAGACGTTTCATAACCCAACTAGCTAATATCATTAATCTTCCTTCCTTCCTCTTCCTCCTTCCTTCCTTCCTTTTCTCTCTCCCTTTGCTGCTCTTTGAGCTTGCAGATGTTTCACAACGCATCTAGTTAATATCATTAATGATCCTTCCTTCCTTCCTTCAACTTCCCCTTGCTGCTCTCTGAGCTTGAAGACATTTCATAACCCAACTAGCTAATATCATTAATCATCCTTCCTTCCTTCCTTCCTTCCTTTTTCTCTCTCCCTTTGCTGCTCTTTGAGCTTCCAGATGTTTCACAATGCATCTAGTTAATATCATTAATGATCCATCCATCCATCCTTCCTTCTTCCATCTTCCCCTTGCTGCTCTGAGCTTGCAGACATTTCATAACCCAACTAGCTAATTAGTCTTCCTTCCTTCTTTTCCCTGCTTTCTTTTCTCTTTTCCTTCCTTCTCTCTTTCCATCCATCCTTCCTTCCTTCCTTTCCTCCCTCCCCTTGCTGCTCTCTTGAGCTTTCAGATGTTTCATAACCCTAGCTAATATTGTTTTCCTTCCTTCCTTCCTTCCTTCCTTCCTTCCTTCCTTCCTTCCCACCCTCCCTCCCCTTGGAGCTCTCTGAGCTTGATGGTTTTCTTGCAGATGTTTTTATACCCAACTAGGTAACACCATCAGAGCTAGAAGGGCAGTGCTGATGTCCCTTCCCTCTTACGATAGGGTTCTTTTACAAGGAGTAGGAATTGTGCGGTTTGTGTCCATTTTCCTGACACACACATCCTCTTATTAGAAGTTGAGACATCCTGACTACCACACAGCCCATCCGCCTGGCCTGGACTCCATCCTCGAAAAAGGGCTCAGGGCCACCAAAGAAAATAAATAGGGGGCCAAGCTCCCCCGCCCTGTTCCCCCTTTGCTTCTATTGTGTAGGAGCAACAACTCCTTCAATGAGAGACACCTACCCACACACAAAGTCACGTACAGGCCACACTCTCTGAAACGGCACCAGAGATCAATTAGCAACTGCTGGGAGAGATGAACATAAATAATTAAGCCTACGCTTAAAACAGGACAGAACATAATGTGGTTGTAAAATGCTGGCATGGGCCGTCCTTTCCGGTCAAGGGGCTCGCTCGCCCTACGAGGGTGGCCCCTTCTCTGTCCCTATCAAAAACCTTTGGCTGAAACGGCTCTCAAAGTTTTCCAGACCGGCTCTGCGTGTCCCCCTTTTTTTAAATGCCCGAAATACAGTTCTCTAAATAGAATAGAATAGAATGGAATAACAGAGTTGGAAGGGACCTTGGAGGTCTTCTAGTCCAACCCCCTGCCTAGGCAGGAAACCCTATACCGTTCCAGACAAATGACTATCCAACATCTTCTTAAAAACTACCAGTGTTGGAGCATTCACAACTTCTGGAGGCAAGTTCTTCCACTGATTCACTGTTCTCACTGTCAGGAAATTTCTCCTTAGCTCTAAGTTGCTTCTCCCCTTGATTAGTTTCCACCCATTATAGCACATACAGGTTGTCCTTGACTTTCAACAGCTCATTTAGTGACGGTTCAAAGTTACAACTTTTCAAAGTGGAAAAAAAGTGACTTAGACCCTTCCAGCATCCTGATAAGTCATGTGATCAAAATTCAGAGGCTTGGCAACTGGCAGGTACTTACGCCGGTTGCAGTGTCCTAGGGGTCACATGATCCTCTTTTGCGACCTTCTGACTGGCAAAGTCAAAGGGGAAGCCACGTTCACTTAACAACCGTCACTAACTCAACAAGTGCAGTGATTCTATTCTACTCTCTATTATATTTTCTATCCTATCTATCTCTATTCTATTTACTCTACTCTACATTCTATTCTATTTTCTATTCTATTCTATTCTCTATTCTATTCTACTCTATTATATTTTCTATTCTATCTATTCTCTATTCTATTTACTCTACTCTACATTCTATTCTATTCTATTTTCTATTCTACTCTCTATTATATTTTCTATCTATTCTCTATTCTATTTACTCTACTCTACATTCTATTCTATTCTATTTTCTATTCTACTCTCTATTATATTTTCTATCTATTCTCTATTCTATTTACTCTACTATTCTATTCTATATTCTATTCTATTCTACTCTATTCTATTTTCTATTCTATTCTACTCTCTATTATATTTTCTATCCTATCTATTCTCTATTCTATTTACTCTACTATTCTATTCTATTTTCCATTCTATTCTACTCTCTATTCTATTTTCTATCCTATCTATCCTCTATTCTATTTACTCTACTATTCTATTTTCTATTCTATTCTATTTTCTATTCCTATTCTGTATTTTGTTCTATTCTATTCTACTCTATTCTATTTTCTATCCTATCTATTCTCTATTCTACTCTACTCTTTATTCTATTCTATTCCTTATTCTATTCTATTCTCTATTCCATTTGATTCTATTCAAAATCTATTAACTTTCTCCTCTTTTGATACCTCAGCAATCTAACTCATGCTTCCCTTTCTTTGCAAGAATTAAGCCCACTTTGCATTCAAGAGACGTGGCCTCTGCAGCATTTCAGTTTTGTCTCCTCCTGCCAACTCACAAATGCACACATACACACATGGAAACACCGTGAGGGCTAACAGAACAAGCCACACAAAAGGGGGAGATGGGAAGAGCCGAAGGAGCTATGGGGTTTTCCTCCTAAGTGAACCCCACAGAAAACATTGGAGCTGGCTTTCCAACGCAGCCCTGGGATGTTTAGAGTAAGCACAGACAGAAAGTTTAGAGAAGCAAAACAGACAGAAAGTTGAATTATTTTCTCAACATGTGGTGAGAGAATTGTGCGAAATCAGACTGTGTCAAGAGGAGGGGGGGAATTGGCTCCCCTCCCCTTCCCCGCTGCTCCATTTCAATATTCCTAACTTTGAGTTGTTGATTTTTTAATTACATTTGTTTTATAAGAGGAGGGACGTGGTGGCTCAGTGGCTAAGATGCTGAGCTTGTCAATCAGAAAGGTCGGCAGTTGGGCGTTTCGAATCCCTAGGGCCACGCAAGGGAGGGAGCTCCCGTTAACTTGTCCCAGCTTTCGGCAACCTAGCAGTTCGAAAGCACGCAAAAAATGCAAGTAGAAAAATAGGAGCCACCTTTGGTGGGAAAGGAACAGCGTTCCGTGCGACTTCGGCATTGAGTCACGAGAGCCACATGACTATGGACCTGAGCCAGTCTATTCTACATAACAAAGATATCCCCCTTGCCTCCAGGATTATGGAGTTAAGGCATAGTAGTAGCCCCTTACCCTTCTCACCACAGGGCACCTGGGAAGAACCAAGCTTGGACTCAAAGCACAGCCCAGAGAGTTGCCCCTGCATGGCCCCATGGGAGCCTGACAACCAATCAGAATGCAAGATCAAGATCAAAGGCCAGAGAGGGCATAAAACCAGGGATTTTCAGCATCTCTGCCTCTTTTTTCTTCTTCACCCAACATCTGGAAGCATGGGATCCCCCCTTTCCAGTTCAGGAGCTCAAGCAGTGCGATCCTGTCCACCGTTAAACCAGCTTTCCAAGCAGCCTCCGTGTTTCCAGGGTCTCCCCCCCCCCCCGCAAACTTGGAACTGAACCCAGAAGGACGTTTCTCCAACAGAGGGGGAGGGGGCACCCCATGATCCTCTGGGCCTATCTGCCTACTGTGCAATTGGCAAACCATCACACAGGGGCAGAGGCCTCCCAAGGAAAAAGGCTGGGCTGCCTTCCCCTTCCCAGGATGGCTCAATGGGGCTCCCCAGCCCAGGGCGAAAGGCGGGGCTAGATGGCCTCTGGGTGCCCCCTTCTTCACCCCCACCCTTTTCTGGGGGAGGTGGGGTGGAAATCCCAACGGGGGCATGGCTTAGGGTAGTCTTTTCACTTCTCCCCACCCCCCACCCCATAGCCCATAATCCACAACCAGCTGGGAGAGGGAGGGAAGGATGGGAGTCAGGTGGGGGGGGAAAGGGGGCATCCCTGGCCACGCCCCCTCCCCCTCCCCGCTTTCGAATCTTGGCTCCTCTCTCCCAGCCCCCCCCCACGCCTTTTGCCGCGGCGGCCACGCGCGTGCGCGCTCCCTCTGGCCACGCCCCCCTCCCTTACGTGTTGTCCTGGTTGAAGTTGGCGAAGAGCAGTTGGCCGGGGCCGGCCTCGCCACTCTGGCTGGCTAAGTTCATGGCGGCCTCGTGGCTCGTCCTTCGCCGGGCGGGCGGGCGGGCGGGGGGAAGCGCAAGAAGGGCGGCGAGGCTCAGCCTCGGAGGCGCCCGGCTCGACTCATCGTCTCCATCTCCGGCCGTCTCCTCATCTCCCTCATCAGCGGCGCCTTGTTTACGCTCGGGCTAGCGGCCGAGGCCCTTGGGCGCGTGCGCCATCCCGCCCCTCCTTTCCCGGCGGCCTCTTCGCCCTCGCGCAGGCGCGCTGGAGGAAGATGGGAGGACCGCGCGGGGGCGCCTGCGCAGTGGCTCTTGTATATGAGAGAGAGAGAGAGACGCCGAACTGGAAGGAGGGGGGGGACTTTTGTGCGCGCAGGCGCAGTTCTCCTTTCTATCTTTTTGCAGATGGGAAAAGATACCAACAGGCGATAAAATGATCATTCGACCACGGATGCTTGTTAAAGAATGCTTAGTTTAAAAAATGGCTAAATGGTTTAAAAACATATAAAATAAAATATTAAAAAGGCAAAGATCTGATTTATTGGCTAGCTTAACGAAAACGAGTACAATGAAACGCCAGATCAAGCCAATGAATTAAGTGAACCATTAATATTTTGTGGCAAAGGGGAAAAAAAATACAGAAATGGGGAAAAAGAGGTGCCAATCCAACCTGTATAATAATACTCGTTTTAGTCTTATTGCAATTTCATCGGAAGAAGCGGATTCGAAGAGGTTCATTTCACCCAACTGCAGTGGAACATTTTATTTTATGCGATAAAAGATGATGCTTCTTGCCTGCGAATTCCCCCCCCCCTCCCTTCAGACAAAATCAAGAGTGTTAGGAAACCATAGTTGTCCCCTAAGGCCATTTCTAAGCTCATTTTCTCATTAGTTTAGATTAGCCAAAGGGCCAGACCAGAGGCTGAGTGAGGGAGGCCTTCCTTTGGCTCCAATTAGTGCTGTCTCCCATTAGCCGATAAAGCCGGAGAGATTTGCTTACCCTGAGCCTCATCGGACGGATGCCAAGATCAGTTTGCATGAAGGACAACAGATGGTGGTGGAAGCGAAGGGAAATGAAACAGCCAGAAAATCGAATCAAGAGAGATTTGCGGTGTGTGTGTGTTTTGTATGCGTACAGAAACTCCAAGGGCTTATTAATTTCCAGTCTCTGGTTCTGCTTCATCGGTCAGCTTGATTCCCTGGACGCAGAGAAAGACTTTGCAAAACTTCATTACCAAAGACATTTTATCTGGATGGCATCCATTTTTGGTGCTGAAAATAGCAATAGCAATAGCAGTAGACTTATATACCGCTTCATAGGCCTTTCAGGCCTCTCTAAGCGGTTTACAGAGAGTCAGCATATTGCCCCCAACAATCTGGGTCCTCATTTTACCCACCTCGGAAGGATGGAAGGCTGAGTCAACCCTGAGCCGGTGAGATTTGAACCGCTGACCTGCTGATCTAGCAGTAGCCTGCAGTGCTGCATTTAACCACTGCGCCACCTTGGCTCATCACCTGTAAAAATCACCTGTATCCCACGGGCGGGCAGAAGGACCCATACCTAACATCTCAAGATTGTTAGTTGGAAAGGAAGGGGGGCAGTGCGGATGTTAGTGGACGGATTATGTACCATTCAAGTCACCTTTGACTCCTATCAAGCCACCTAAGTTTTCACCACAATGATTTATCTCTAATCTGGTCTTCCAAGTTTCTCCATCCTGCAAAGGGTTGTCCAATTTTTTCCCCACATTTGCCACCATCCCAGCCAGTGCTGGGATTCAGCCAGTCTGCACCGATTCGGGAGAACTGGTTGGTAGCAATAGCAATAGCAGTTAGACTTAGACTAAAACTATTTTTTTTCTTGTTTATCTATTTGAAACCTTGGTGCGCCTTATACTCTGATGCATCTTATAGTCCAAAAAATACAGTATCTTCTTTTTTTCCAATATATTTTTATTATTTTTACATTTAAAACAATGCAGTACGAAATCAGAGTGATTATTCAAAATTGTGAGGAATCCTAAGATAACAATAACAATAGCAGTTAGACTTATATACCGCTTCATAGGGCTTTCAGCCCTCTCTAAGCGGTTTACAGAGTCAGCATATCGCCCCCCCACAGTCTGGGTCCTCATTTCACCCACCTCGGAAGGATGGAAGGCTGAGTCAACCTTGAGCCGGTGAGATTAGAACCGCTGAACTGCAGATAACAGTCAGGTGAAGTGGCCTGCAGTACTGCACCCTAACCACTGCGCCACCTCGGCTCTTTCTAAGCAGTTCGGAGAACCGGTTGTTGGAAGAAATCTTATTTTTTCCCCATTTTCCAGGGCTAATCCTGTAAGGAAGGCAGGAAGGAAACATTCTGGTGTTGTTTCTAGCCTTATCTTTATTGCCCTCCTTACAGAAACTGCCTCTCCGGTTAACCCTTATTACCATTGTAACAATTAAAGCGAAGTGCCCATCGACCTGAGTGACATTGACTTGGCCATGCCCACATGATCACATGACCAACGAGCCCCGCCTACCCAGCTGGACATTAGGGCAGAGAACTGGTTGGTAAATTATTTGAATCCCACCACTGATCCCAGCCTTCTCCAGAGACCTGGGGCTTCACATAATGTATCCAAAGGACGATCATTTGAGCCTTTGCCACATGTATCTTGAGTGAGAATTTTGAATGCAGTTGTTCTCTCGGCTGTCCATGGTCATCTCGAGGACCTTCTCCAACCCTGAAGGTCAAAGGCGCCAATGCTTCTCCTATCCTGCTTCTTCGAAGTCCATCTTTTGCTTCTCTCCACTATCACAGAGACTTCCAAAGCTTGCACAGTTCAGATCTTTGAAGCTATAGACCAGGGGTGTCAAACTCAAGACGTGTGGGCCGGATCCGTCCTCTGCAGCGCTTAGATCTGGCCCATGGAATAGCCCTGGAAACACAAAGGGCCAGGGCACAGTGCCTCTGCCACGAAAACGGAGCTGGGGAGGACCGTGCATGGCCCCACCCAAGCTCCATTTTCGGCTGCAACAGCCTCCTGCTGTTGCCCTCTGCCAGTGAAAATGGAGCTTGGGTGGGCCACACACGGACCTCCTGAGCTCAGTCTTCACTGGCAGAGGGCTCGGGCCACCACAGGTGCCCCCGACACGAGTGATGTTGAGCTGGCCATGCCCACCCTGGCTACGCCCAGCCAGACAGCCCAAAGTTAAACACAACCCTGATGCGGCCCTCCGTGAAATCGAGTTTGATACCACTGCAATAGACCCATCACGGCATTTGGATATCTTTCCTAAGGGCTTCATGGTGACTCTACCAATGAGTTGACCAACCTCAGATACGATCCTACTTCAGAGCCGAGGTGGTATTCGGCAGGATCTGACCAGTTCTGGAGAACCGGTAGCGGAAATTTTGAGTAGTTCGGAGAACGGGTAAATACCACCCCGTCTATTCTCTGCCTCCGGAGCCCCAGCTGATCAGGAGGGAATGGAGATTTTGCAGTATCCTTCCCCTGGAGTGGGATGGGAATGGAGATTTTGCAGCATCCTTCCCCTGGAGAGGGGAGGTAATGGAGATTTTGCAGTATCCTTCCCCTGGAGAAGGGAGGGAGTGGAGATTTTGCAGTATCCTTCCCCTGGAGAGGGGAGGGAATGGAGATTTTGCAGCATCCTTCCCCTGGAGAAGGGAGGGAGTGGAGATTTTGCAGTATCCTTCCCCTGGAGAGGGGAGGGAATGGAGATTTTGCAGCATCCTTCCCCTGGAGTGGGATGGGAATGGAGATTTTGCAGCATCCTTCCCCTGGAGTGGAATGGGAATGGAGATTTTGCAGCATCCTTCCCCTGAAGAAGGGAGGGAATGGAGATTTTGCAGTATCCTTCCCCTGGAGTGGGATGGGAATGGAGATTTTGCAGCATCCTTCCCCTGGAGTGGGATGGGAATGGAGATTTTGCAGCATCCTTCCCCTGGAGTGGAATGGGAATGGAGATTTTGCAGCATCCTTCCCCTGGAGTGGAATGGGAATGGAGATTTTGCAGCATCCTTCCTCTGGAGAAGGGAGGGAATGGAGATTTTGCAGCATCCTTTCCCTGGAGAAGGGAGGGAATGGAGATTTTGCAGCATCCTTCCCCTGGAGAAGGGAGGGAATGGAGATTTTGCAGCATCCTTCCCCTGGAGAAGGCAGGGAATGGAGATTTCGCAGCATCCTTCCCCTGGAGAAGGGAGGGAATGGAGATTTTACAATATCCTTCCCCTGCCATGCCCACCAAGCCACGCCCACAGAACTGGTAGTAAAAAAAATTTGAATCCCACCACTTCCTCAGAGGTCCTTGGAGATGCACCTTACAAATTGCAGTTCGAGCAATGGGCGCCAGAGGGCAGAGGCGATAATCAAATAAAGTTGTTTAGAACTAGAGATGTGAAGCCCATCAAGGGTTTTTGATAAGAGAAAGTGCTTCTCCAGTAGAGGAAAACAAACAGTACACCCAGGTAGATGCAGCTAAACTTTTGAAACTTGCAACAGTTCAGGATCCCAAATCCTAGGTTGCATCACGGCTTGAAGCTGGAGGCCAGGTTTTGTCTTGGGGAAATTTTACATTTGCATCTCTTTAACTTAAACCTCATCGTCTCTTTTGTCCTCACCGAGGCAGAGGAAAACTTTTTAATAGTTTTCAAAAAGTTGTGTTCCCACCTAACGCTAAATTCGGTCCTTTAAAACAGTGGTCCCCAACCCCCGGTCCGCGGACCGGTGCCGGGCCGTGGAGTACCTGGCACCGGGCCGCGCAGCGACCGGGGGCCATGATCGCTGCAGCGGCCGGGGGCCATGATCGCTGCAGCGGCCGGGGGACATGATCGCTGCAGCGGCCGGGGGACATGATCGCTGTAGTGCAAAGGCTCCTGGGCTGTGCGCAAAGGCTCCAGGGAAGTTTAATCAAAACAATCTGATATATAAACAATCAATGTGTCGTCGCGAACAACGCCCCCTACCCCTGCGCGCGCTCAGCGGGCCACGGTAAAATTATCAAAGGCTGACTGGTCCGCGGCGATAAAAAGGTTGGGGACCACTGCTTTAAAACAACCGATGGCTGAATTTGCCAGACCTTTTATTCTATAGCTTTACTACGTTTTTTTATGGTTGCCTTTTTGCCAGATGTTCACAGGATTGTGTCAAATGGTGGCGTTACAGAGACGTATGTGTGAAACACACTGTAAATCTCATCAATAAATAAATAAGGGAAGAAGGAAGGGAAGGAGAGGAGGAAGGAAGAAAGTAGAGAAGGGAGAGAGGGTGAAAAGAAAGAGGTAAGGAGAGGAGGGTGGAAAGGAGAGAAAGGGGAGCAGAGAGGGTAGGAAGGGGATGGGGAAGAGCAGGAGTAGGAGAAAGGTACAGGAAGAAGGAAGGGAAAGGCGAGGAGAAAGGAAGAAAGAAAAGAAGGGAGGGAGGAAGAAAAGAAAGGCAAAATAAAGTGGTGTTATAGCAATAGCAATAGCAGTAGACTTATATACCGCTTCATAGGGCTTTCAGCCCTCTCTAAGCGGTTTACAGAGAGTCAGCATATCGCCCCCAACAATCTGGGTCCTCATTTTACCCACCTCGGAAGGATGGAAGGCTGAGTCAACCCTGAGCCGGTGGGATTTGAACCGCTGAACTGCTGATCTAGCAGTAGCCTGCAGTGCTGCATTTAACCACTGCGCCACCTTGGTTATAACAGGAAGGGATGGTAAACAAAGCAACCCAAACTGTATATTATAACCTATTAAATGAAATAATAAATGTATAAGAATGATAAATGTTAAAACACTTGTAACCAAACGACATGCTGTATGTGATGATGGGGTTTTTTTTTTTGGTGTGTTTTTTTTTTTCTGTTTTTTTTTATTGTTGTGGGTATGTGTTGTCTATGTAACAAAAATAAAAATAAATATTAAAATAAATAAATAAATAGGAGAGCAGGCGGGTTCCAGCATTTTTTTACAGTATATGGAGTTACACCAGGAATATAAGCTTCCGGGGTTTTTACAACGTGCATTGCGTATTTCTTTTTTTTTCTTTTCTTTTTTTTAATCAAAGATTCTTTTATTACATTTTCATTTTCCTTTATACAATCACTTAAATACTGTGCAGTTAAAAAAAAGAAGAAGCAATAAACAACTCATAACACTTCTATCCTACATACACCCTTCCTTCTACCCCTCCAACTTTCATTTCTCCCTTCCAACAATCCCCTCTTCTACTTCCCCTCCCCCTCAGCCATTCCTTTCTCCCCTTCCCACCATCCCACCCTCCTTACATTCCCTTCTCACTCCCTCTTAATTCCCCCCTCTTCTTTCCCTCTACACCTCGCTTCGGTGTATTTCTAGTATTCATTGGTCTATTTGTTTTGTACTAAAACAAAAGGAAAAGAAAAGGAAAAGAAAGAAGAAAAGAAAAAAAAAGAAAAAAAAGCAACAGTATCCAAGTGCATTCATTGTTCTGAAAATTGAGTCTATGTTTCCACCCTCCCCCCCACCCACCCCCTGAACCCCCCTCCCTGACCCCCTTCCGACTTCCCAGGTCCCATTCCCGGCATCGTTCTTTATCAAGCAAAGTCTGGAGTATATTGAAACCAAATAGATTAGAAGTTACAAAATAATAAAAAATAATAAAAAATAAAGAACAAAAAAGAAAAGAATAATAAAAAGAAAAAAAAATATTTCTTGAAGAATTTGGCTTTAACATTGTTCTCTCCACGGGAAGATTTCTTAAGAATACCGAAGAAACTTGGTTTATGATTTTTGTTTCCCCCCACAAACAGCAATCAAACCCTGGTAATAAGGAACAACAAGGGTGTTAAGTTTTTCAACATCTGCAGTTCCAGGTGGTCGTAAAACCCCATCTGGCGTAATTTATCTGCTTTTCCTAAGTTAATTGCAATTATTTTGTTCTCTGATCAAGATGGAGCTGTAAAAAAAATAACAGTAATAACCCTCGCAGGGAAAGATCCGCGTTCTCCAGCATTCTGCTGACGATCAATAGTTCATTCGTGGATTTTATTGTATATATATATGACTTCCCTTTGCCAGGTGATGTAGCATTAGAGCCGAGGTGGCGCAGTGGTTAAATGCAGCACTGCAGGCTACTTCAGCTGACTGCAGTTCTGCAGTTCGGCTGTTCAAATCTCACCGGCTCAAGGTTGACTCAGCCTTCCTTCCTTCTGAGGTGGGTAAAATGAGGACATGGATTGTTGTCGGGGGCAATATGCTGACTCTGTAAACCGCTTAGAGAGGGCTGAAAGCCCTATGAAGCGGTATATAAGTCTAACTGCTATTGCTATTGCTATTAGACTCGCTGAGATGGGTGGCTTATAAATTTAATAAGATAAATAGCTTTGCTCCTTCGATGCACGTGGGTAATAATAACCCCTTGGTAGAAAGCTTGGTAGAAAGGGGCGCGGTGGCTCAGCGGCTAAGGTGCTGAGCTTTTTAGCAATAGCAGTTAGACTTATATACCGCTTCATAGGGCTTCCAGCCCTCTCTAAGCGGTTTACAGAGTCAGCATATCGCCCCCACAGTCTGGGTCCTCATTTTACCCACCTCGGAAGGATGGATGGCTGAGTCAACCCTGAGCCGGTGAGATTTGAACCGCCGAACTGCAGAACTAGCAGTCAGCTGAAGTAGTCTGCAGTGCTGCATTTAACCACTGCGCCACCTCGGCTCTTATCTTTTTGATCAGAAAGGTTTGCAGTTTGGTTGTTCGAATCCCTAGCGCCGCGTAACGGAGTGAGCTCCCATAATTGTCACCAGCTTCTGCCAACCTAGTTTATTGAATCTTGGGAGGCAAGATTATTTCTTCCCAAGGGGCAGCCAGGGGATTATGCTTGTCCCCCTGGAAATGACCTCTGAAAACCCCCACCCACCCACCCACCATTCCCCCTGCTGCCATCTTTGCAAGTTCTGCCATCGTCCTACCGTCTGCTTCAGGAGATGCCGGTTGCCCCGGCAACCGTGTCCCTGTTTTAAAAATAGTAATGTGTTTTTCATTCAGCTCTTTCTCCTGCCCTTAAAGCCAAGGCTATTTATTGCAGGTCTTCCTTACCCACCCACCCCCACCATGGACCTGGTGCCCTCATCCAGAATGGAAGAGCTTTTGGTGTCCTCCAGGTTTTGTTTTTTTTTGCAAAATCTGGGGATATTTTCACCCAATTCGCTGGCGCTCGACTGGAGATTGTCTCCCAAAGCCAACTCTGATTTCTGAATACAAAACCTAAAGTTTCTCCTAAATTTTCTCACAAGGTTCTGCCCAACTTCTGCCTATCTCTATCTCTATCATATATGTATGTATGTGTGTGTATGTATGCGCATGTATGTATGTATGTATGTATATATACACACATACATATACATATATACATACATATACACATATACACACATATATACTGTATGTATGTATGTATTTGTGTTTGTGTATATACACATACATATTACATACATACATACACACACACACACATATATACACACACACATATACATACACACTCTATCTATCTATCTATCTATCTACAATATCTACTATCTATCTATATCTATCTATCTATCTATCTATCTATCTATCTATCTATCTATCTATCTATCTATCTATATCTATCATGTATCTGTGTCTTCTATCTAATCTATCTACATCTACTATCTATCTATCTATTTATCTATCTATCTATCTCTATCATCATGTATCTGTGTCTTCTATCTCTAATCTATCTACAATATCTACTATCTATCTATCTATCTATCTATCTATCTATCTATCTATCTATCTATCTCTGTCTGTCTATCTATCTATCTATCTATCTATCTATCTATCTATCTATCTATCTACATCTATCATGTATCTGTGTCTTCTATCTAATCTATCTACAATATCTACTATCTATCTATCTATTTATCTATCTATCTATCTCTATCATCGTGTATCTGTGTCTTCTATCTAATCTATCTACAATATCTACTTACTATGTCTGTCTGTCTGTCTATCTATCTATCTATCGATCGATCTCTATCATCGTGTATCTGTGTCTTCTATCTATGTAATCTATCTACAATATCTACTGTCTGTCTGTCTGTCTGTCTGTCTGTCTGTCTGTCTATCTATCTATCTATCTATCTATCTATCTATCTATCTATCTATCATCTATCTATCTATTATCTATCTATCTATCTATCTGTCTGTCTGTCTGTCTGTCTGTCTGTCTGTCTGTCTGTCTGTCTGCCTGCCTGCCTGCCTGCCTGCCTGCCTGCCTGCCTGCCTGCCTGCCTGCCTGCCTATCTGTCTATCTGTCTATCTATTTATCTGTCTTTCTGTCTGTATCTATTTATCTATCTATCTAGGGAAGTGGTGGCTCAGTGGCTAAGACACTGATATTGGGAAATATCACCCTGTACCATTGTTTTGCTGATAAAACAAGGTGGTTGCGATAGCCCAAAGATATTCTCCGGCCATTTGAAACCCAAAGCCATTTGTTTTCATTTCTTCCCCCACCCCTCCCACCACCTCCCTATAATCTTTGCAGAGAGAGGCTATGTAATCAGAGAACAAAATAAGATTGTCCCAAGCCAACCCTTGGTAAGATTTAAAGGCACGGCTCCTTCAGATAAAGACAGCTCTCTAATCCTACAATGTCATTTTTTCTTCAGCTGCCTGCAAAGGTTTCGTGACCCAACGAGGTAACATGATGAGGATTGATGATATTATCTCATCGGATAATGAAACATATTGGAGCAAACAATCCAGCCCAGGGAGCGATCCTGAGCTATAAATATTTTCTTCTATTCAAATGTCATTTCATTGGATTCCCCCCCCCTATTTGTACTCCCCACTCAATAATTTCCCATTCTCCCAAGCCATTACAAAGGGATTTCCAGTTCAATCTTTCTCTTTGAATTCCAATTTTAAAAAAGGATGCTATAATGAACCCCATTAAACGGGCTTTGATAAGGAATCGTTCCCTTCCTTGTTGCTTGCGCTCAATCCCGAGTGGCTATTGATGCTCGCTCCCAAAGATGGTCCAGTTATTCCATCTCTCAGCCTGGGGGTGAAATTATACGCCCCTCAGAGAGGGTTTGCAAATTTGGGGGTCCTCCTGGATCCGCAGCTGACTCTAGAACATCATTTGTCGGCTGTGACCAGGGGGGGCCTTTGCCCAAATTCGCCTGGTGCACCAATTGCGACCCTACCTGGACCGGGAGGCCCTTCGGATAGTCACTCACGCCCTCGTCACCTCAAGACTGGACTACTGTAACACGCTCTACATGGGGCAGCCCTTGAAGAGCATTCGGAGACTTCAGCTTGTCCAGAACGCAGCCGCGCGAGCGATTGTGGGTGCCACCTCGGTACACCCACGTTACACCTATCCTCCGCGAGCTGCACTGGCTGCCTATTGGTCTCCGGACACGCTTCAAGGTGCTAGTCGTTACTTTTAAAGCCCTACATGATATCGGACCTGGGTACTTGAGAGACTGCCTTCTGCCATTCACCTCCCAAAGACCTATTAGATCCCACAGACTAGGCCTCCTCCGGATTCCATCTGCCGGCCAATGTCGGCTGGCGACTCCTCAGGGGAGGGCCTTCTCTGTGGCTGCTCCGGCCCTCTGGAACGATCTCCCCGTTGAGATCCGGACCCTTACTACCCTTCCGGCCTTCCACAAAGCAACTAAGACCTGGCTGTTCCAGCAGGCCTGGGGTTGTTGAATTACCCAGCCCCATCCTATGTTATGACTGTTGCTGAATTTTTAATTGTTGTTTACTTTATTTTAATTTTTTTTGTATCCCTTCCCCCTTTTTATTGTGAGCCGCCCTGAGTCTCTCGGGAATAGGGCGGCATACAAGCCCAATAAAATCCAAAAATCCAAAATTCCTCTTTTGAAGGTGTGAGTGAGAGTGAGGGAGGGAGGGAGGGAGGAAGGAAGGACAGAAGGAAAGAGGGGAGGGAGGAAAAAGAGAGAAAGAAAGGGAGGGAGGAAGGAAGGACAGAAGGAAAGAGGGGAGGGAGGAATAAGAAAGAAAGAAAGTGAGGGAGAGAGGGAGGACAGAAGGATAGAGGGGCGAGAGGAATAAGAGAGTGGGGGGAGGGAGAGAGGGAGGGAGGAAAGTAGGTAGGTAGGTAGGTTAATCAACACTGGAGCTTTTAAAGAAGACAACAGACAGTCATTCGTCCAAAATGGCCCAGGGTCTTCTGCTTGAGCAGGGGGCTGGACTGGAGGACCTTGAAGGTCCCTTCCAACACCGTTAATCAGAAGGGAGGGATGTGGAGGGGACGGAGGAAGGGAGGAAGCAAGGAAAGAAGATAGGGAGGGAGGGAGGAGAGAGGAAGGTAGATGGGATGGAGGAAGGGAGGAAGAATGATACGGAATTGTTCCCTTCCTCTTTTGAAGGACTGACTGACTGAGGAAGAAGGAAGGAAGGAAGGAAGGAAGGAAGGAAGGGAAGGAGGGAGGGAGGACAGAGGGGTGGATGGATAAGAGAGAGAAGAGAGAGGAAGGTAGATGGGATGGAGGAAGGGAGGAAGAATGATACGGAGGGAGGGAGGAAGAAAAGGAGAAGGGGGATGGGATAGAAGAAGGAAGAAAAGGAGAAAAAGGGAGGGAAGGAAGGATAATTAAACTCTCCATAACATCAACCCATCTGCTATATAGGATAACTATGCGTTGCCTCTTCCTGACTTAGGAAAACATCCTCTGATCTCGCTTGCCAAGTGAACGCTGACCTGCTTTTGTTGAATGGATGGGAACAGTCGCTTGATTCCAATCCCCTCCCCCAAAGTCCCTCCAACCCTCCCCCTTCCCCCGCTCAGCTTTGAACCCATTTCCTTTGGCAACTTGAAAAGCCACCGCTGGAAGCCAAGCGAGGCCGCCAATAAGGGCCATCCCCCCTGGCACCCTCCCAGCCGCGAGAGAGGGGGAGGCGTCTCGTTTTCCAAATCTGGTACCGCCCAAAAGGGGTGGGTGGGTGGGTGTTGAATCTTCAGCAGCTGAGGACGGAACGCAGCCATGCCAACCCTCCTGACGTCCGGCGATCCGATTATCCCATCCTATGGATTTGAGAATCCGAGCCAGATGGACGCCTGAAAGAAAGAGGACAATCGTTGGTTCACCTTTAATTATGACATTGATATTCCCGTCTGTCCACCCCATTGGCTGCAGGTGGAGAATTGGCAGGCGGTTGGGGGGGACAGGGGGGGATGGCCCTCTGCCCTTCCCACTGCCTCACCCCCATTGGACCTGCGGAGCTCAACTTGGGTTTTACAAAACATTGTCAAGTTTCAAGCCCCTCTGGAAAAGCTTGAAAAATGACCCTAAAACCTGGGTCAGCAACCTTAAACACTCAAAAGAGCCATTTGGACCACAGAAAAGAAGACTCCGGGAGCCACAAAACCTGACTATTTCCTGAGCGGCCACAGAACTAGTATATGTAGTTGAATTAAACGTTCTGTTTTCTCTTGTAACTTTTCTGGGATTTATCCATGATTGGCCTACTGGGGGTAGAACAGCTCAATAATGTGCGGGGGTCACACATTGGCGGTTGTGATGCATACTTTGAGCCACAGGGAGCCACAGCAGAAGGATGAAAGAGCCACATGCGGCTCCAGAGCCTTTAAGGCAACTTTTAAACTTCAACTCCCAGAATTCCCCAGCCAGCCGTGCGTGAGGTCCACGTGGAAGCCATTTGCAGCCTTCCTCAGAGGCTTCCCGAAAGCAAAGCCAATGGAGGAAGCCGGATTTGCTTAACCATTGTGTGATTTACTTAATGGCTGCCCTGATTCGCTTAACAACCATGGCTCAAAAGGTCATAACAAATGCGGCACGGGTCACTTAACCTGTGCTATTCTGTGACAGTTTCCCAGCCAGTCTAGCAATCCCTCACTCCCTCCTCCACACAGCGGAAGGAAGGAAGGAAGGAAGGAAGGAAAGAAAGAAAAAAAAAAGATGGAGGGAGGAGGTTGGAAGGGACAACACAGGGGTGGTGGCCTCAAACTCTAGCACTGATGGTAGGAAGGAAAGAAGGGAGGGAGGGAGGGAGGGAAGGGAGGAAGACGAAGAGACAACCAAGCTGATGGCCTCAAATTCCAAGGCTGATGGCAACCAACCAAAAATAGCTTATAAGCCCCCCCCCAAGACCCTGCAACCCCGCCCCCATGCTCTGCCCCATAGCACAGCCCCTCCAGGCTAACAATGTGGGTCAGACTGCCCTTCCCATTAAGGAGCCCACCCCTCAAAATATGGCACAACAAAACCCACTTCAGAGTTGCATTCCCAGAAAAGGAATCAAGTTCTCACAATCCAAAGAACGGAGGAAGCAAGTCATTTCCCCCTCCCTCCTTCCTTTCCCCCCTCCCTCCCTCCCTCCCTCCTTCCCCCCACCCCCAAATCTCCCCTTTTATCTCCCCGCGTGGACTGAAATCTGCTATTTGATCCGCGGGCGCGAGCGAGCGATATTTATAGCGTTGGCTCGAGCTGGCTTACTCAACAGGCTTTCGGGCGAGACCTCCGACTTTAGGGGCTGGGGGATATATTTTTTTTGTTCTCTCCCTTCCCCTCCCCGCACATGCCCTCCCCCTCCCCACGACCCCCCCCCCCATTGGTCTTCCTCTTCTTCTCTCTCCTTTCCACCCAGTCCCCTCTTTAGCTATGGTGCCCCGAAAATCCTCCCCATCCAAACCCCGTCGCCCCTTCTTCCTCTTCCTCGCCTGCCTTGCTCTCTTTTGCAGACCCTGCCTCTGACACGGCCCCCCACCCCCGTCCCGTTTCCCCCTCCCCACCCAGCCGCTTCCCAGCCGCCTTTCCTCCTCCTCCTCCTCCTCTGTCCATGCAACAGGGTCTGGGTGTGTGTGTGTGTTTGTTTGTCCTTTCTAGCCCCCCACTCCTATTCCTTCTCTGGGGTGGGCAGGGGGGGAGAATGCCCCTCCCTGCCCACCGGGCCAATTAACACCCCTTCCCCTCCCTTCCCCCGGGCGTCTCTAATCCACCAAGTCCGTCCATTCATTCCGCGGCTGGGAGGCGGCGATGGGCGATGGGCGGCTTTAGGAGAGACCCCCGCTGGCTGCGGAGAGGCACTTTCCTTCCGGATGCCGGGGGTCTCTGTGAGGGACCCCCCGCTCCCGCCCTTTGGCCCCCCGCCTTCGGCTCCTGATGGAAAACTCACCATGTTTGTCTCCAGATTCCTGGATTTTCAGAAGACGCGCTATGCCAGGTGAGAAAAGTTCCTGGGGAGGGGGCGCAGGAGGAGGAGGAGGAGGGGCAGAGGGGGAGACCCCTCCCCTTCTTTCCTCCGAAGTTGCCTTAGGTGCGAGTTTAGGGGCGCCGAGTTTCTTGGCTTAAAAGCAGGGCGTTTTCATTTCGTTTCATTTTGACAGCAAGGGTGAGCTTCATTTGGGAGGCACAATCTCGGATTCTCCCTCCCCCCCTTCCAGGAAATGGGCCCATGAAGGACTTTCAGGGACCCCAACAAAAGAAGGGAAACAATCTTGTAGGATGAAGAGGAGGGTGGGGGGGAGAGAGAAGCAGTCCGCTTGTGTAAGGGCTCTGTAACGATGCACTTTTAGGAAAGGGAAACTTAATTGTGGAAGGGATTCGGTTGCTAAGGAATTCATTCCGTTTTCTTGGCAACCGCAAGGAACAGGTTTTCTATTCGGGGGGTCCTTCTGAGATTTTATTTGTTTTATTCTCCTTTTACTCCCTAGTCGAAGCTAGAACCCCCACATTCCTTGGTGGTCTCCCAGCCCAAGCTAACCAGGTGTGATCCTATCCTATCTGCATTCTACATTCTACATTCTATGCTATCCTATCCTATCTTGTCCTATCCCTGTTCTATTCTATTCTATTCTACTCTATTCTCTATTCTATTCCATTCCTTTCTTCTATTTCTCCATTCTATTCCAACCTATTTTCTATTCCAACCTATTTTCTATTCTATTCTATTCCACTCTATTTTCTATTCTATTCTATTCCATTCCTTTCTTCTATTTCTCCATTCTATTCCAACCTATTTTATATTCTATTCTACTCTATTTTCTATTCTATTCTATTCCATTCCTTTCTTCTATTTCTCCATTCTATTCCAACCTATTTTATATTCTATTCCACTCTATTTTCTATTCTATTCTATTCCATTCCTTTCTTCTATTTCTCCATTCTATTCCAACCTATTTTCTATTCCAACCTATTTTCTATTCTATTCTATTCCACTCTATTTTCTATTCTATTCTATTCCATTCCTTTCTTCTATTTCTCCATTCTATTCCAACCTATTTTATATTCTATTCTACTCTATTTTCTATTCTATTCTATTCCATTCCTTTCTTCTATTTCTCCATTCTATTCCAACCTATTTTATATTCTATTCCACTCTATTTTCTATTCTATTCTATTCCATTCCTTTCTTCTATTTCTCCATTCTATTCCAACCTATTTTCTATTCCAACCTATTTTCTATTCTATTCTATTCTATTTTCTATTCTATTCCATTCCTTTCTTCTATTTCTCCATTCTATTCCAACCTATTTTCTATTCCAACCTATTTTCTATTCTATTCTATTCTACTCTATTTTCTATTCTATTCCATTCCTTTCTTCTATTTCTCCATTCTATTCCAACCTATATTCTATTCTATTCTATTCTATTCTATTCTATTCTATTCTATTCTATTCTTCATGCTATCCCATCCCATCCCATCCTAGAGTGAAACTATGGAGGAACTCAATGTTGGAAGGGCTGTAGCCTTACCTGTTGGATGGCAGCCGAGAGGATGGCTCTGATGCTTGTTTAGGCTAAACTGGAGCACCTGGGAGGGGCTTGCGGCCCACCAGTGCCCGCCCACCCCACCACGCAGGACCCAACGAAGGAAAGGCATCTGGAGAAGGCCAGATCCAATCACTTCTGGTGCTTCTATTAGCAGTCTGCTATTTCCGTCTCCCCCCACCCCCACCCCCAGAAAGAGAATTCCAGGAATGATCTGATCACCAACCACGTTTCGGGAATCGTAAAACTTAAGATGCCACAAATCTAAAGGCAACTTTGCAGAATTTGGAGGGGGGGACATGTATTTGTGTGCGTGTGTGCTTGTCTGCCTAATATCAGATTTTTTCATCTCATCCCTCCTTTTCTTCCTGCCAGGAAAAACCAGTTGCAACTTTGACCCCCCCCCCTTTTTTTTTTTTGCATTGATAGAAAATTGATGCCAAAGATTTCCTACTCGTTTGTGAACCAATAGGTTTTTTAAAAAATGCAAACTTTTTCGAGGAGTTTGATATAGGCTGCAGATGCCAAAAATGGAACACTGGGATAGAAACAGATAGAAGAGACATTTGGGGTGGGTGGAGGGAAAGAGAGTGAAAAAGAGAGGAGAGAAAGAGAGAAGAGAGGGGGAGGGGAGAGAGAGAGGAGAGAGAGTGAAAGAGAGAGAGAATGCTGGAAACAAAATAATTCCCCCTCGGACGAATTAGTGATA
This sequence comes from Thamnophis sirtalis, assembly GCF_051295495.1. NCBI lineage: Eukaryota > Metazoa > Chordata > Lepidosauria > Squamata > Natricidae > Thamnophis > Thamnophis sirtalis. Next base: position 4,439,223 of record NW_028261394.1, on the reverse strand, counting down.
AAAAAAACCTTGGATTGTGCAGAGATGGACAAATTAACACTGAAATTAAAAGATAAAGAAGAGTCGGAATATTATGAAATTTGGAACAATTGGTACAAATGGCTGCAAAACAAGAATAAAATTAATTAAGCCGAAAAACAATATATATATAAATATAGAGAGAACTGTGTATAAAGATGTGTAAATATAGAAGCGAAATATTATATACATGGACAGGTACAATGACATAACAATGTTGATGTAATGACTGTAAGGTGTTGTAGAAGGGAAAAAATAATTTTAAAAATCTGCTAAAAAAAAGAAAGAGGGAGGGAGAGTGTGTGTGAAGGAGAGAGAGGAGTTAGAGAGAAAAGAGAGAGAGGAGATGGGGAGGGGAGAGAGAGAGGGAGAGGAGGGAGGGAGGGAGGGAGGGAGGGAGGGAGGGAGAGAGAGAGAGAGAGAGAGAGAGAGAGAGAGAGAGAGAGATCCTAAATTTGAGGAGCCGATGCAGCAAAATTTTACAACTTGGGGACTTCTCATCACTTCACATTTCTCCTTGGGGAGGGGGAGAAAATTTGGAGGATCTGACCAATATTGCTAATAGATTGTGGAGTCTTCCTAATGTGCTTGGAAATGTGAAATATGCATGATCAAGGATGCTTGGCATGGAAGTCAGGATCGAATGGCTAAATCCTCTCAGATTATTTGGCTGTTAAAACATAAACCAGACCCGGACATTTCAGAAACCAGCACCTTCCTAAGGATCAATTCCCAACTTGCCTCCAGAAGTTGTGAAAGCTCCAACACTGGAGGTTTTTAAGAAGGTGTTGGATATCCACTTGTCTGAAGTGGTGTAGGGTTTCCTGCCTAGGCAGGGGGTTGAACTAGAAGACCTCCAAGGTCCCTTCCAACTCTGTTATTCTATTCTAAACTCTTATTCTATTCTACTTGCAACTTCTAGTGGCAAGCTGTTCCACTGTTTGATTGTCCTCCCTATTAGGAAGCTTCTCTTTAAGCTTCTCCTTAATTGCAGGTTGCTTTCCTCCTTGATTAGTTTCCACCCATTGCTTCTTGTCCTGCCCTTCTGGTGCTTTGGAGAATAGCTTGACCCCCCCCCCCTCTTCTTTGGGGCAGCCCTTCAAATACTGGAATACTGCGATCATGTCTCCCCCTAGTCCTTCTTTTCCTTACGCATCAGAAATATTTTTTTTCTGATAGTTTCTTGAGATGGGTGGATTGGTTGTCAGCTTCTCTTAGTGTCCTATCAGCATTTTGGGGTTCAAAAGGTATGAGAATGCCAGGCCAAACCATCTTCAAGGGGTTGGATTCCCAGCCTGGGGTCTCTTTAGATTCCCAATCTGTCCCAGCTGAGAACCTGCCCTAGAAGATGAGACATCACACCCTCCATGGAAATGTCTTCATCCTTCACCACCATCCAATGAACGGCTTCTACACATAGGGTGAGCAAACCTTCTCCCTTACTTCTCCGGCATCCGAGGGATAATTCGGGCTACCCCTGAAAAGCGTTCGGAGACTGCAGTTCGTCCAGAATGCAGCCGCGCGAGCGATATTGGGTGTACCGAGATACACCTATATTACACCTGTCCTCCGCGAGCTGCACTGGCTGCCAATTGGTCTCCGAACGCAATTCAAGGTGTTGGTCATTACCTTTAAAGCCCTACATGGCTCAGGACCAGCGTATCTGCGAGACCGCCTACTGCCATACACCTCCCAACGGCCGATAATATCCCACAGGGTGGGCCTCCTTAGGACGCCGTCAGCCGGACAGTGTCGGCTGGCGGGGTCTCCGAGGAGGGCCTTCTCTGTGGCTGCTCCGACCCTGTGGAATCAGCTGCCCCCAGAGGTCCGGACCTCACCCACCCTCATGGCCTTCAGAAAAGCTGTTAAAACCTGGCTGTTCCGGCAGGCCTGGGGCTGTTGACCTTATTATGTAGGGTCCAGCCCCGATCAGAACGTATGCGTGTTGGGGGATTTTTAAATTATTTTTTATTTTATTTTGCTTTCTTTTCTTGTTCTTTGTAAGCCGCCCGGAGTCCTCCGGGATTGGGCGGCCTATAAATCTAATAAATTGAATTGAATTGAATTCCTGTAGGCTGGTTGAGCAAACCTATTTTTCCCCACCCCCCAAAAAAACCCTGAATCTGCATTAAAAAAAAATATCCAAGAACTCAGAGATCCATATGAGCACCAGGAAGCTAAGACTCACGAAAGCAAGACATCTGATTGTTCCAAAACAAGGAACAGCACATGGCGCCGTGGGCGTTATTGGCAAAGTCCTACCAGGCTGATAGAGCTGAGATTGTTCCAGGATCAATTTTGGTGGGAAGTCATCCTCCTACCTACACCGATCAAAGATCCATACCTCGCCGAGATCTTCAGGAAGGGCCAATGTAGCAATAGCAACAGCACTCAAGACTTATATACCGCTTCACAGGGGCTTTCACAGCCCTCTCTAAGCGGTTTACAGAGTTGGCCTCTTGCCCCCAACAATCTGGGTCCTCGTTTTACCCACCTCGGAAGGATGGAAGGCTGTTATTGTTATTGTATGTCAGTGTTTAACGCCACTTGTCCTTTTTGGTCTTTTCTATTTATAAATATAGAATAGAATAGAATAGAATAGAATAGAATAGAATAGAATAATAGAATAGAATTAGAAAGAAATAAGAATAGAATAGAGAATAGAGAATAGAATAGAAATAGAAATAGAAATATAAATAAGACTAGACTAGAATAGAATAGAATAGAATAGGAATAGAATAGAATAGAATAGACTAATAGACTATAATAGACTAGACTAGACTAGACTAGAATAGGACTAGAATAGAATAGACTAGACTAGACTAGAATAGAATAGACTAATAGACTATAATAGACTAGAATAACTAGAATAGAATAGAACAGACTATAATAGACTATAATAGAATAGTAGAATAGAATAACTAGAATAGAATAGAACAAAGAGTAGAGTAGTCATTTTTGGTCTTTTCTATTTATAAATATAGAATAGAATAGAATAGAATAGAATAGAACAGAATAGAATTAGAAAGAAATAAGAATAGAATAGAGAATAGAATAGAATAGAAATAGAAATAAGACTAGACCAGAATAGACTAGAATAGAGTAGAATATACTAGAATAGAATAGAATAACTGGAATAGAACAGACTAGAATAGAATAGAATACACTAGGATAGAGTAGAATAGACTAGAAAAGAATAGACTAGACTAGAATAGAATAGAATAGAATAGAACAAAGTGTAGAGTAGAGTAGAGTAGAGTAACAGAGTAGAGTAGAGTAGAGTAGAGTAGAGTAGAGTAGAGTAGAGTAGAGTAGAGTAGAGTAGAGTAGAAGAGAATTCTTTATTGCCCAAGTGTGATTGGACACACAAGGAATTTGTCTGGTGCAGATGCTCTCAGGGTACCTAAAAAGACAAGATGCATTCGTCACGAATCATAAGGCACAACACTTAGTGATAGTCATAGGGTACAAATAAGCAATCGGGAAACAATCAATATAAATCGTAAGGATCCCAAGCCACAAAGTTACAGTCCTGCAGTCATAAGTGGGAGGAGATGGGAGATAGGAACGACGAGAAGACTAATAATAATAGCAATGCAGCCTTAGCGAATAGTAGCAATAGCAATAGCAGTAGACTTATATACCGCTTCATAGGCCTTTCAGGCCTCTCTAAGCGGTTTACAGAGAGTCAGCATATTGCCCCCAACAATCTGGGTCCTCATTTTACCCACCTCGGAAGGATGGAAGGCTGAGTCAACCCTGAGCCGGTGAGATTTGAACCGCTGACCTGCTGATCTAGCAGGAGCCTGCAGTGCTGCATTTAACCATTGCGCCACCTTGGCTCCTAGTTTGACCCTGGAGATAGTTTGACTCTCTTCTGCTTAGCTTACTTTGACTAGCTTCACATTTTCACTCTAAACCACCCTTGGCTGAAAGACTCCTGTGGCTTAGCTGGCAAAGAATAGCTTCCAACCATGGTTTAGCGCCTGGCTTGGAAGGCTCAAAACCCTGGGCAGATGCCTACAGAAGAATCCTTTTCTCAGCCTCTGGGATCCTGCCGACGTAAGCCAGCTTCTCATGCAGAGTCCGGGTGCTTTGCCAAGGGACCTCATGTTCCCGGATGAATGTCAATGTTCAGAAGAGAAAACCAGCCAGCCTGGCTGGTTGGCATTCAGTAGAAGGCCTTTCTTCTCGACTCACGGCTAACAATGGACCAGAAAGAGGAGAAGAAAGTGAGTGACAAGCTTCAGGCTCCCTTTTCATCTCCTAAGACAAACGGGGCTTTGTATGGAGGGCCCCAGAAAACGGAGGGCACAAGGCTGTCGTCTTGCCATCTCTCCGTGGCCTTCGACACCCGGCACCACAAAAAGACCAGCGCCAAACGGGGCTGTGAGAAACCCGGGAAATGACACGCAAATCCCAGGAAGATGTGGACCGACGTGATGTAATTGTGATGCTCGGGGGGTGGGGGGTGGGGGGACGGGACGTGATCTTTGCAATGTGGAAAGGCTTCCGTCGCTGTTGAAATGGAGGGAGGATGTAAATCAGGGGTGAAACCCAGCAGGTTCTCACAGGTTCTGGAGAACCGGTAGCGGAAATTTTGAGTAGTTCGGAGAATCGGCAAATGTCGCCTCTGTCTGACCCCAGAGTGGAGAGGGCAAGGGGACTTTGTAGTATCCTTCCCCTAGAGTGGAGAGGGAATTGGGATTTTGCAGTTTCCTTCCCCAGGACTGTGGTGGGAATAGGGATTTTGCAGTATCCTGCCCCAGGAGTGGGGAGAGAATGGGGATTTTGCAGTATCCTTCCCCAGGACTGTGGGGAGAATGGGGATTTTGCAGTATCCTTCCCCTGGAGTGGGAGGGAATGGAGATTTTGCAATATCCTTCCCCCGGAGTGGGGAGGGAATGGGGATTTTGCAGTATCCTTCCCCAGGAGTGGGGAGGGAGTGGAGATTTTGCAGTATCCTTCCCCTGGAGTGGGAGGGAATGTGGATTTTGCAGTATCCTTCCCCAGGAGTGGGGAGGGGATGGGGATTTTGCATTATCCTTCCCCAGGAGTGGGGAGGGAATGGGGATTTTGCAGTATCCTTCCCCAGGAGTGGGGAGGGGATGGGGATTTTGCAGTATCCTTCCCCAGGAGTGGGGAGGGGATGGGGATTTTGCAGTATCCTTCCCCTGGAGTGGGAGGGAATGGGGATTTTGCAGTATCCTTCCCCAGGAGTGGGGAGGGAATGGAGATTTTGCAGTATCCTTCCCCAGGAGTGGGGAGGGAATGGAGATTTTGCAGTATCCTTCCCCTGGAGTGGGAGGGAATGGGGATTTTGCATTATCCTTCCCCAGGAATGGGGAGGGAATGGGGATTTTGCAGTATCCTTCCCCTGGAGTGAGGAGGGAATGGAGATTTTACAGCATCCTTCCCCTGGAGTGGGGAGGGAATGGAGATTTTGCAGTATCCTTCCCCAGGAGTGGGGAGGGAATGGAGATTTTGCAGTATCCTTCCCCTGGAGTGGGAGGGAATGGGGATTTTGCATTATCCTTCCCCAGGAATGGGGAGGGAATGGGGATTTTGCAGTATCCTTCCCCTGGAGTGAGGAGGGAATGGAGATTTTACAGCATCCTTCCCCTGCCACGCCCACCAAGCCCCACCATGCCTACCAAGCCACACCCACAGAACCAGTAGTAAAAAAAAATTGAATTTCACCACTGATGTAAATCTATCTTGGAATCCAACAATCGTAGAATCTGAAGGGAGCTGAGTCCAGTTAGGATTGGTTTTGCTTGCTTCGGAAGCGATCCGATGCGTTTTGCTCCTTGTAAGCATCCTGCAAAAGTTTGGTTCTTCTGTTAGGAGAAGGTGGATGTTTCATGGAGACACATCCTGACCTTATCTGTTGCAGCTGGATTTCAAGTTAGGCCAGGGGTTGGCAACCTTAAACACTCAAAGAGCCACAAAGGTCCTAACTGGAAACCCTCCGTCCAGATGTTTGGTTTCCCCATGATACAGTCTCCTCCGAGCACGCCGTCCTTTTTCCTCTACCTGTCCTAACCGAACGCCCCATCAATTGTGGGGCTGACCGGCGACAGGGAGCCACAGCAGAGGGATGGAAGAGCCACATGCAGCTCCAGAGCCGCAGGTTGCCAACCCTTGAATTGTTCCAGGTTCTCCTTTGCTGGCATCATCTGAGTCTGTCATATGGACGTGGCCAGCAGGATTTGTAAACTTTGGTATCAATGGGGAAAATATATATATATATATTTGTAACTCAGGGTTGAACGGTGGAATCCTTGAGGGTAAGCATAAACCGAGGGAGAGAATCAAGGGCACGTGAAGGGTTAATATCACTCAGTGGTGGGTTTCAAAAATTTTTGGAAGCTCTTCTGTAGGTGTGGCCTGCTTTCCGGGTCCACTGGTGGAACCTCTTCTAAGCGGTTCGGTAGATTTGACGAACCGGTTCTACCAAATAAGTGCGAACTGGTAGGAACCCACCTCTGATACCAGTTTATAAGGCCTTGGTAAGGCCTGCATCCAGTTTTGGTCGCCACGGTGTAAAAAAGATGTTGAGACTCTAGAAAGAGTGCAGAGAATGGCAACAAAGCTTCCAGGGATGGAAGCTCCCACAACTTCCAAAGGCGACTTCTGCTCCATTGGTTGATTGTTCTCGCTGTCAGAAAATCCCTCCTTATTTCCAGGTTGAATCTCTCCTTGGTCAGTTTCCATCCATTCTTCCTTGTCTGGCCTTTGCGTGCTTTGGAAAATAGCTTGGCCCCCTCCTCTCTGTGGCAGCCCCTCAAATATTGGAAGATGCTATCCTGTCTCCCCTGGTCCTTCTCATCACTAGACTAGCTATGCCCGGATACAGATTAACAAGAGTTGGAAGGGACCTTGTAGGTCATCTAGTCCAACCCCCTGCCCAAGGAGGAGACGCTACACCATTTCTGACAAACGGCAGTCCAGCCTCTTCTTGAAAGCTTCCACTGATGGAGTTCCCACAACTTCCGAAGGCAACGTCTGTTCTTTACAGATTAATAGAGTTGAAAGGGACCTTGAAGGCCATCTAGTCCAACCCCCCCTGCCCAAGCAGGAGACCCTACACCATTTCTGACAGATGGCAGTCCAGTCTCTTCTTGAAAGCCTCCAGGGATGAAGCTCCCACAACTTCCAAGGCAACTTCTGTTCCATGGGTTGATTGTTCTCACTGTCAGAAAATTCCTCCTTATTTCCAGGTTGAATCTCTCCTTGGTCAGTTTCCATCCATTCTTCCTTGTCTGGCCTTCGAGTGCTTTGGAAAATAGCTTGACCCCCTTCCTCGTATGTTTGAGCCTCCAGTCCCCTCCTCCTCATCCTGGTTGCTCCTCTCTGCCCTCTTTCTAGAATCCCCACATCCCTTTTATAGGGCGGTGAGCAAAACTGGATGCCGAACTCACCTGTCTTCCCCTTCGAGACTAAACGGGAAGGATCCCTGCGTGGGTTTCTCTGGGAACTGTGACGTCCCCCTCCAGCTCTGAGTGGCGGAGATGCAGAAAAGGCCCCCTCCCCACCCCGCCCACCTCAAAGAGGCGAAAAGACACCAGAGTGGAGGGGAGGGTTAGGTCGGTTGCCTGGCAACCCCTCCCGGGGGAATAATGATGCCTTGTGTGCATGGAGGCCTGTCGCTGGTGAAGAATTGAAAACGGACCTCGAATCCAATGTCTCTTTGTGAACTGGGACGGAGACGCAAAGGGAAGGGTGGAGAAGGAGGGGGGTGTGTGTGAGAGAGAGAGAGAGGGAGGGAGGGAGGGAGGGAGGGAGAGAGAGAGAGACAGAGAGGGAGAGAGAGAGAATGAATGAATGAATATAAATGAACTTTTAGTTTCCACTGGAGCGTAAATTCATCGGCTCTTCTCTGCCTCAGCCGGAGGAGGGAGGATTTCCATGGGAAAGTTTCTAGGCCTGGGAGGGATTTTCACGACCCTCCAAGAGACCAATTCATCCATCCTTTATTTAAAAGAGAGAGACAGAAATATCCCTCGCATGTTAAAACGAAAGGAAAAAAAAAGTTTGGCATTGGAAAGGCACAGGCAAAGATACTGCTGTTTAAAAGGAAGCTTCCTGTGGTCCTGGACAGGTCTTGGATGCTGAGGATTATGGTGGGGAGGCTGTTGAGTGTGTTTGTGTGTGCGTAGTTATCCCTGCAAAATATCCCAAATGTCCTGTACCTAATTTCAGGAGGCAACTGGACGCCCTTGTTCTTTTTCTTTTGAAGATGTTTCGCTTCTCATCCGAGAAGCTTTTTCAGCTCGTGACTGGAGGATAAGGAACAGAAGGATTGATATTCCTTGCAGAAAGAGCTGGTCATTTGCATCCTTTTTTAGAGAGTCGTTGAGGCCACTTGAGGAGTTTTATCTCTGTCCTCAGGATCCCCTGAGTGGTGCAAATGAGTCAGAGGTAGGTTCCTACCAGTTCGCACCAGTTCGGTAGAACCGGTTCATCAAATCTACCGAACCGGTTAGAAGAGGCTCCACCAGAAAGCAGGCCACACCTACAGAAGAGGTTCCAAATTGTTTTGAAACCCACCACTGATACACACACACACACACACACACACACACAGACACACACACACAGAAAGAGAAAGAGAAAGAAAGGAAGAAATAAAAAAAGAAAAAGTGAGAGAGAGATGAAAGAAAAAAAAGAAAAAGGTACTGAGAGACAAAAGGAAGGAGAGAGAAAGAGAAAGAGAAAGAGGAAGAGACGAAGAAAGAAATAAAGAAAAAAGAAAAAAAGAAAAAGTGAGAGATGAAAGAAAAAAAGGAAAAAGGGACAGAAGGAAGGAGAGAGAGAGAGAGAGAGAGAGAGAGAGAGAGAGAGAGAGAGAGAGAGAGAGAGAGAGAGAGAAAACACATGGCCGGCAAGGCACTCCCACAAAGGAAGCCACACCCACAAAGTAGGTTCAAACATTTTTTGAAACCCACCACTCACACACACACACACACACACACACACACAGATTCACACAGAGCGAGAAAGAGAAAAAAAGGAAGAAAGAAAGAAAAAGAAAAGAAAAAAAGAAAGAAAAAGTGAGAGAGAGATGAAAGAAAAAAAGGAAAAAGGGACAGAAGGAAGAGGAGAGAGAGAGAGAGCCGGCAAGCCACTCCCACCAGGTCACATGGCCGGCAAGCCACTCCCACAAAGGAGGCCACACCCACAAAGTAGGTTCAAATTTTTTTTGAAACCCACCACTGAAATGAGTATAGCACAGCTGCACAACACCGGCCTTTTAGCAGTTCCAAGAAGGCTCCACATCCATTTGCACCACTCAGGTGACCTTAAGGACACTGATAAATCTCCAAGTGGCCTCAAGGACCCTCTCAAAGGATGCAAATGACCCACTGCAAGGAGTATAAATCCTTCCATTCCCCCACCATCCTGTCAGAGCTGAAGAAGCTTCTTGGAGGGGAAGAAAAATCACCTTTGGGGCAACCATGACATGGAGGACTGAGAATCTCCATAGACCCATCCTTGCAAAATGAAATTATGATATCAACTTTTGAAGCATGCCCTTCTGTTGCAGAGAATAGGTAGCTGACGGACTCTCCTTCCTTCTGTCTCTCATTCAAGGTTTATGAACCACAGGGTGCCCCCCAACCGAAGGTACCAACCCACAGAATATGAACATGCAGCCAACTGTGTCACCCACGCGGTAAGTCCTCCAGGTTTCCCCCAGGGAGCATTCTGGTGGGATGGGACGGGGGTCCTTGGTGCCCTCTGAACCTGGTGGTTTTCTTGCAGATGTTTCATCGCCCACCTAGGGAACGTCATCAGTGCTAGGAGAAAAGGAGGAGGAGGAGGAGGAGGAGGAGGAGGAGGAGGAGGAGGAGGAGGAGGAGGAGGAGGAGAAATAGGATGATTGTGGAGTCCTTGGTGCTCTCTGAACCTGGTGGTTTTCTTGCAGATGTTTCATCGCCCACCTAGGGAACGTCATCAGTGCTAGGAGAAGAGGAGGAGGAGGAGGAGGAGGAGGAGGAGGAGGAGGAGAAATAGGATGATTGTGGGGTCCTTGGTGCTCTCTGAACCTGGTGGTTTTCTTGCAGATGTTTCCTTACCCACCTAGGGAACATCATCAGTGCTAGAAGAGAGTGGGGATTGCAGAATCGAGGAGGAGAATTGAAGGGTCTCTGAGCGTGGTTCCTTTTTTGGCAGTTCCTTCGTGACCCAAACTAGACAACATCTCAGTGTGCATTGATGGTGTTATTTAGCTGGGTAACGAAACGCCTGCCAGAAAACAACCAAGCTCAGAGAGCGCCAAGGACATCAGGCTCCTCCTCCTCCTCCTCCTCTGCACAAAACCCCGCTTCTTTCTAGCGCTGATGATGTTACCCAGTTGAGTAATGAAACGCCTGCAAGAAAAAAATCAACCGAGCACCAAGGACCCCGTAATCCTAATCCCCCAACTCCTCTCCAGAAACCCTTCTAGCACTGATAATGCCACCTAGTTCGGTCGTGAAATGCCTGCAAGGAAACCAGAAAGCTCAGAGAGCACCAAGAACCCCAGTCCTTCTCCTCCCCACTCACAAACTCCACTCTCTTCAAACACTGATGATCTTCCCTAGCTGGGTAATGAAATGCCTGCAAGAAAACAATCAAGCTCAGAGAACACCAAGGACCCTTCAGTTCAACTGCGAGCTACCAATATTCTCCTTCGTAAGAACAAGACGTTGGGTGTCCACAATGCCCCCTGCCAGGAGTCCAGTGTCCTTGTGAGCTGTCCAGTGCCCAAGTCAGATGCCCAACGCCCGTATCCAGGATGTCCATCTCCACCAACCTCTTCCTCAGTGTTCTGCTCCGGGCAATGAGGTTCTGCTCGGGCAGCCAGTTAACTCCACGTTTAGGAATCTCTTTCAGACCACGTTTATGATCAGGCATCCACTAAAACTTACAGTTCAGTGTTAAGATTCTTCTGACTTTCCATGATCTGTCCCATCACGTAGTGTAAAAAGATGATGATTTTATCCCCATGCTGAGTGGAGAGGTAGAATGCTACTATTCCGGTTCACAAAGGCAATTGAACTGCCCGGCTATAAGCTTTGCAGGTGGGCAAGATGCCCCGGTGGCCAATCATAAACAGAGATGTGATCACATGTCATGGAACTACGTTTCCCATAAGGCAGTCTCTGCCTGCATTTCCCATGAGGTATTTTCTTAAAGGAGACAGTTGTTAATTTCTACACTAGCTATATACTGCTGGGGCAACACACTCAGAACTTTCCACCTCTCTTCTCCTCTCCTTTCCATTTCTCTTCCAGTTCTGGATTGTCCCAAGCATCCTTGGCAGTTCAGTTCTCTACATCCTCTCGGACAATCGGTGGGAGGCCATTTCCGCCTGGATCTACGGTTTTGGCTTGTCGGGATTGTTCATCGTCTCCACCATCTTCCACACGATCTCCTGGAAAAAACGGCACTTAAGGTAATTCTCCTTCAACCCTCACGAAGAAGCAAGGAAAGCTTTATTGTCAGAGGAAGCTGATCAGGTGCTTGATCCATCCAGTTCATACCTATCTCAGGGATCGGCAAGTCTGTGGCTCCGGAGCCGCATGTGGCTCTTTCATCCCTCTGTTGCGGCTCTCTTTCGCTGGTTGGCTCCACCATTGATAGGGCTTTCGGTTAGGACAGGTAGAGGAAAAAGGACGCTGTGCTAGGAGGAGACTCTATGGTGGGGGAACCGGACTTCCAGTTGGTAGAGGAAAAAGGACGCCATGTTAGGAGGAGACTCTATGGTGGGGGAACCGGACTTCCGGTCTGCTCCAAAATTGAATGGGTGACCTTCTGGTTAGGACTTTTGTGGCTCTTTGAGTGTTTAAGGTTGCCGACCCCTGACCTGAGGAACTGGGAAGGGTCTCTTCTGAGCCACTTTCCTCCCCCAAACCTCACCACTCCACCAAAGAAGATGAGACTCAACCAACCCGAGTTTCCCCCCTCTGCGTATTTCTCTCGCAGGACCGTGGAGCATTGCCTACACATGTTCGACCGGATGGTGATTTACTTCTTCATCGCAGCTTCCTACGCTCCTTGGTGAGTTCTCACAAACCGTCTGTCATTCCCCGAGGGCCCCTCTCCAATGGCCTATTGTTCCTCTAAATCAGGGGTCTCCAACCTTGGCCACTTGAAGACTTGTGGACTTCAACCCATAGCAACTCAGAGCGTGGCTGGCTGAGGAGTTCTAGGAGTTGAAACCCGCAAGTCTTCAAGCGGTCCAAGGTTGGAGACCCCTGATCGAAATCGCTCTCTAGGTCCAGGTGCCTCTGTGCGTGAGAGAGGGAAAGTGGGAGAGGGAGGGAGGAGGTAGGGAAGAGAGGGAGGAATTGAGGGAGAGGGAAAGGGAGAGAGAGAGGGAGGAGGGAAAGGAGAGGGGAAAGGGATGGAGAGAGAGAGGAAAAGGGGGAGAGGGAGGGAGGAGGTAGGGGAGAGAGGGAAGGAGAGGGAGGAAGTGAGGGAGAGGGAAAGGGGGAGAGGGAGGGAGAGGAGAGGGAAAAGGGATGGAGAGAGAGAGGGAAATGGGAGAGGGAGGGAGGAGGTAGGGGAGAGAGGGAAGGAGAGGGAGGAAGTGAGGGAGAGGGAAAGAGGAGAGGGAAAGGGGAGAGGGAGGGAGAGGGAAAAGGGATGGAGAGAGAGAGGTAAAGGGGGAGAGGAGGAGGGAGGGATGAGGGAAAGGAGAGGGAAAAGGGATGGAGAGAGAGAGGGAAAGGGGGAGAGGGAAGGAGGAGGGAAAGAAGAGGGGAAAGGGATGGAGAGAGAGAGGAAAAGGGGGAGAGGGAGGGGAGAGAGGGAAGGAAAGGGAGGAAGTGAGGGAGAGGGAAAGCGGGAGAGAGGAAAAAGGGATGGAGAGAGGGAAAGGGGGAGAGGGAAAGGGGAGGCAGGGAGAGGGAGGGAGAAGAGGGAAAGTGGGAGAGAGGGGCAGAGGAAGTGAGGGAGAGGGAAAAGGAAAAGAGGAGAGAGAGGGAGAGAAGGAGGAGAAGTGAAAGTGAAAGTGGGAGGGGAGAAGTGAAAGTGAAAGGGGGAGAGAGAGGGAGAGAAGCAGAAGAGAAAGAGGGAATTGGGGAGAGGAAGAGAGGGCGGGAGGAGGAGAGAGAGAAAGGGGGACCTAGTTTTCCCATGTCTTCGTAGTCTTTCAAGTAGGCAGGTGGAACCAACTAAAGCCACCAGCTGGTGACAAGACTTGGGTAGGGTCAAATCTTGATTGAACAGGCTTATGGTACCATGGGGGGTGGGGGAGGAAGGGGAGGGAAAGGTGGCTGTCGAATCCCAAAGGCCGCCACAGATGTGACAACCCTCCTTTGCGCCATTGCCCCGCGGATATTTCAAGCCATCTCGGTGGCCAGCCGGCCGGCCTTGCTAGCCGGCGGCTTCTCTCCGTGACTTGATGTCCCCCGTTGTGCTGCCAGGCTGAACCTGCGGGAGCTGGGTCCTTGGGCCTCCCACATGCGCTGGATCATCTGGATCATGGCCTCCGGCGGGACGCTCTACGTCTTCTTCTTCCACGAACGGTGGGTGAGCGGGCGAGGGACGGAGCGTGGGAATCCTTGGAGGGGGAAAATCCATACTTTGCTCCTGGGCCCATACCGCCCTCTTGTGGGGTATGAAAGGCATCGCCGCCAAGAGCTTCCTTTTCACTTACTTGGTTTGTTTCCGATCCTGTATCATGGTTTGTTCATTGAACCAAGTTAGGGACGGGGTTGGGAGATGATGAAAATAAGAAAGAACTTGCCCCATAACTTATGGGCCCAGGCTGTCTGGACAGAAGAACTGAGTTTTCTCAAATAGCCGCATGTACATGCGCAGTTCAATAAAAATTGCTCTGTGCATGTGCAGAGTTCCAAAACAAGACTCAGGCCGGCATACCACTACCGGTTCGGCTGAACTGGGCCAAACTGGGCCAAATCAGTAGGGGCCCATCCACTGCTCCTTCCATGTTTCCCTGAAAATAAGACCCAGTCTTATTTTCTTTTGGGTTCGAACAATAAACACCAGGTCTTATTTTGGGGGGAAACAGGGTACAGAGCTGCATGCATTCATGGCACTTAAAGTAGCAGTGTACCTTGTTATAGGGTAGTCCTCGGCTTATGACTGGTTGCTTAGCAACTATTCAAAGTTATGACAGACACGCCCCCCTTTCCCCAAAAGCTACTTACAACTCTGTCTGAGGTTCTGGCGGCTGCCCCTCTCCCGTAGCCGTAAAATTGGGTTGGTCACCTGGGAATCCACTTTACGACCGTCGTGACTCAAGACTGTAATTGCCGGGGCTCAATTCCAGTTATAAATTAGGAATGGTGCGGTGACCTAGAGGTGGCACTCTCATCTCAAAATCAGGAGGCCGTGAGTGAGTTCGATCCTAGGCAGAGGCAGATTTTTCTCTCTCTGGGCACAATGAGGATATATCTGCTGGATAAAACTCCTCATTTGCAACAGGAAGGGCAACTGGCCAGTAAAACACACAGCTAGCTTCATTCAGTTGCTCAGACTCCACTCGGCAAGGGATTATGTAGTTGTTTAAACGATGGTGATACTACCTGTATTCCCAACCCCTGTGGATTTAGAAACTTGGCTTGATGGCTTCCTGAGTGAGGTGAGCCCAGACAAACTGGGATTAATTCAGCAATTGGGGGAAGGGGAAGCCGATCGTGGCTTAGCTGGAGTTGCAAACCATATCCAGGGTTCTGAAACTCAGCTTGGCTTTTTTGATCCCCAGGTACAAGTTGGTGGAGCTCCTTTGTTATCTGGTAATGGGTTTTTTCCCCGCTTTGGTCATTCTCTCCATGGTAAGTCACTCAATGAGAATTGCAGATTGTGCAGGAATGGACAAGTTAACATTAAGATTAAAGGACAAAGAAGAGTCTGAATACTATGAAATCTGGGATGACTGGTATAAATGGTTGCATAACAGGAATAAAGTTAATTCAGCCGAGAAACAACAGAGAAATATATAGAACGGTAGATGAATGTATATAAATATATAGAAGCGATATAAGATTGCGTGACCCGACAAATGCGCGCCCGACAATAGCACGCCAACAAAACCGTGGCGATAAAATCGCGACATCGACAGCACGCCCACAAAGGCGCGCTGACAAAAGAGCACCAACAGAAGCGCAATTACGGTTAAGGTAAGGGTTAGGGTTAGGGTTAGGGTTAGGGTTAGGGTTAGGGTTAGGGTTAGGGTTAGGGTTAAGGTTAAGGTTAGGGTTAGGGTTAGGGTTAGGGTTAGGGTTAGGTTTAGAGCGCGCTTCTGTCGGCGCGCTGTTGTCAGTGCGCTTCTGCGCTCATTCGTTGGCACGATTTCAAACTCGCAGTTTTCTCCCTGCGGTTTCATCGGTGCGCTTTTGTCGAGCGCGCATATGTCGGTGAACCATAAGATTGATATGTACAGGTATGACTTACCTCCTTGGAGCAAACAGCCTGATTAGCATGAGAAAAAAAATCTGCTTCTGCCTCCCAGCAATTTGCCTCCTTGCAGCAAACAGCAAGTTTCACTTTCAGTTTAAGTGTGCCTCCCGATCATCAGCTGTTTCAGGCTGCAGGGATTGCTGTAGCCTATTGCAGCCTCCGCAAGCCCTATTTTCCCCGTTTGCTGCAAGGAGGTAAATTGCTGGGAGGCAGAGGCCGAAGGATGGAGGCCGGTGGGTGGGTGGGGCTAGATTCAGTGTATAAGACACACCCAAATTTTCACCCTCTCTTAGGGGGGGAAGGTGCGTCTTATACTCTGAAAAATACGGTAACTTTTCAACTGCAGTGACTCCCTTAACAACTGGAGGCCAGAAAGGTCGTCAAACAGGGGGAAGCTCACTTAGCAAATGCCTCACTTGACGACAAAAATTGGGGGCTCAATTGTATTGCCCGAGGATTACCCGTGCAAGGGTCTCCTCCTGAACCAATCAGGAATTTACAGGTAGCCCTGTAGACTTACCGCCATTGGTTTAGCAACTGAAAAATTGATTGATGACCAATTGCTACCGTTGCCGCATCCTCATGGTCATGTGATCAGAATTCAGGTGCTTGGCAACTGGCATGGACGTATGACAGTTGGCAGCATTCCCCACGGATCATGCGATCATCATATCTGACCTTCCCAAGCTGGCTCAATGGCTGGCTGAAGAACAATAGGATTCACTTAACAACTGCAGAAATTCGTTTAAGAACGGTGACCCCCCCCAAAAAACAACAACAACGGCCTCGCTTAGTGAAGGATATTTGGGGCTGAGTTGTGGTTGTAAGTTGAGGACTTACCTGGGTTTGATTTTCACAGATTCTGGGTCTTCTTCTGCGAGTCCACTGACTCCCTCCTCTGTTTATCTTGGTTATTGCAGCCCAACACGGATGGTCTGGTGGAGCTGGTGGCTGGTGGCATCTTCTACTGCTTCGGTACGGTCTTCTTCAAGAGCGATGGGCGCATCCCCTTCGCCCATGCCATCTGGCACCTCTTTGTGGCGTTCGGAGCTGGTACTCATTACTACGCTATTTGGAGGTACCTCTATCGTCCGGATGCTCTCAATTCTCACATCTCCAGGTAGTTGCCTTAAGGATCCCAAGTGACAGGTTCAAAGGGAGGAGGAGATCCTTCCTTCCTCCTTCGGTATCTTCTGGAAGGTTGGTCCTGCTCCTCCATGTTCTTCAGGACTTCCAAGGTGAGATGGTGGCTTTTAGGCTGGACTCCTTGCCCAGGTTCAGAACTTTGAAGATGGAACTACAAAAGAACTGTGACAACACATATTATTATTATTCTTGGATGTAAGTTCTGACACGAAAGGACCAATGGATGGGTCTTAGTGATAAGGACAGTTAGGAAGCAACCACTGGAAACATCTGCTACAACTCGAGAGCCCAGGAATTCGACCGAGAAGCGAGAAACGTCTCAAGAGATTGGTCGGAGAGACTTTTAAGGGTCCATGGGTTCAATGGTTGTGTTTCCATTCTCTCTCCTACCCCCCAAAAATAAGTCCTCTGATGGCCTTCTACTCTACCTCTTATGATGCTGACCCTCTCTAAGCCATTCCAAGCAGATTGTAGAGGTAGAACTGTTACGGCTTTGCTGTCTGGCGTAACTTCCGTGAGGTCAAGATCTCTTGATGATTAAATGGGAGGTAATAATGTAAGATATCTGTGTAACTTTAAAATGTTGGCATCCAACCAATTTTGAAGCCCTTTGACCACGTCATTCTGAAGAAATGTGGGGAGAAGGTGGACGGGAACACGTTCCTTCAGGATGAGATGGTGGAAGGGATGACCTTATTTCAGACTGTGGAATGGACCATGTTCCTTCAAGATGAGATGGAAGGGACCATGTTTCTTCAGGAGGAGATGGTGGAAGGGATCATGTTCCTTCAGACTGTGGAATGGATCATGTTCCTTCAAGATGAGATGGAAGGAACCATGTTCCTTCAGGAGGAGATGATGGAAGGGATCATGTTCCTTCAGGATGATGGAGGGAACCATGTTCCTTCAGGAGGAGATGGTGGAAGGGATCATGTTCCTTCAGGATGATGGAGGGAACCATGTTCCTTCAGGAGGAGATGGTGGAAGGGATCATGCTCCTTCAGACTGTGGAATGGATCATGTTCCTTCAGGATGAGATGGAAGGGACCATGTTCCTCCAGGAGGAGATGGTGGAAGGGATCATGTTCCTTCAGGATGATGGAGGGAACCATGTTCCTTCAGGAGGAGATGGTGGAAGGGATCATGTTCCTTCAGACTGTGGAATGGATCATGTTCCTTCAGGATGAGATGGAAGGGACCATGTTCCTCCGGGAGGAGATGGAAGGGACCATGTTCCTCCAGGAGGAGATGGTGGAAGGGATCATGTTCCTTCAGGAGGAGATGGTGGAAGAGATCATGTTCCTTCCGACTGTGGAATGGATCATGTTCCTTCAGGATGAGATGGAAGGGACCATGTTCCTCCAGGAGGAGATGGTGGAAGGGACCACACTCTTCGGGATGAGATGGTGGAAGGAACTACCTTCCTTCAGACTGTGGAATGGACAATGTTCCTTCAGGGTGAGATGATGGAAAGGACCACCTGACCACCTTCCTTCAGGATAAGATGGTAGATGAGACCATGTTGCTTTATGCCCTCTTTTCTTCATTCCCCTCTGCGTAAAAACCTCCTCACAATTCCCAACTAACAGTGCCAGCATTGAGTAGGCTCTGGATTTCTCTCTCTGTCGATATTTACTAGCTGGGAGAAGTCAAAAACCAGTCAACCAACCCTCCCAATATTCTACAACAGTCCAGCCACCTTAGGATTCTGACTACCTCATGAAGCTTCATGGATAGAGTAGACCTTTGGTATTGTTACAAGCTTAGGACTTCTCAAAGGCCATTGGTCCTTCTTTCAAGTCTGCTTAGTATAATTTTGACTCCCTAAGTGTGATTATTATGGGGCTGCCCTTGAAGAGCATCCGAAGACTTCAGCTAGTCCAGAATGCGGCCGCGCGAGTGATCGTGGGCGCACCACGGTTCGCCCACATAACACCGATCCTCCGTGAGCTGCACTGGCTACCTGTTGGTCTCCGGGTGCACTTCAAGGTCTTACTCACCACCTATAAAGCGCTCCATGGTGGTGGATCTGGCTATTTGAGAGACCGCCTTCTGCCAATTACCTCCCTGCGTCCCATCAGATCGCATAGAGTTGGCCTCCTCCGTATTCCATCCGCCAGTCAGTGCCGACTGGCGACTACTCGGAGGAGAGCCTTCTCTGTTGCGGCTCCGACACTATGGAACAATCTCCCCGTGGAGATTCGTACCCTCACCACCGTCCAGGCCTTCCGCACAGCCCTCAAGAACTGGCTAACCCGTCAGGCCTGGGGATAATCTTATTTTCGCCCCGCCCGAATGCTGAGTGAATGTTGAGTTTTATTGTCTAATTTACTTTGTGCACATTTCTTTTTTCGTATTGTCCTACACTCCCCTTCCTTTTTTTGATTGTAAGCCGCCCTGAGTCCCCTCAGGGAAAAGGGCGGCCTATAAATAAATAAATCCAATCCAATTACTCATTCCTCAACCCCAGGCAGTTATGATTTAAATCTTCTTCCCAAGGAGAAGAAGAGTGAGTTGAAAAACTGGGCCCATCATTTATAGCAGAGGTGTCCAACCTTGAGAACTTGAAGACCTTAAGACCTGTGGACCTCAACTTCCAGAATTTTAAGACGTGTGGACTTCAATTCCCAGAATTCTTTGGCTGTCGGAGGAATTCAAGGAGTTGAAGGCCACAAGTCTTAAAAAGTTGCCAAGGTTGGACATCACTCTGGTTGATAGCTTTCCCCATTCGTGAGAAGACTCCATCATGTCACGTTTACTTCTGGAGACCTCCTGTGGTTTTCTTGACAGCATTTGCACCACCCTCTTCCAGCATAACGTTTTCAGTTTCCACTCTATCCTACAGCCCTGGGAATTCCCACCGGAATCCCATCCAAGTATTAACCAGGCCCGACCCTGCTTAGCTTCCCAGCTTCAGCCAAGTCTTCTTGCCTTTGCTGTGAATTCCATCGATGGACTCTTCAAACCAAATCAGCTTGGATTCCTTGAAGACTCTTTTTGTGGCTAACTCTGACTTTATTTTCCTGTTTTGTGACCGTTTTGTACTTATAATCAGGGGAACGAAGGGGTGACACCGATCGCCCGAGCGTTTTGTACTAACTTTTCATGATTTTGTAACTTTACAAGAATGTCGGTGAATTTTTGAAGAAGTCCTGTATTTTAAACCACTTGTCTCTTATTTAAACCTAAGTATTTTATATTTAACACAGTATTATTTAAGGCCAGTGGTAATAAAAACCGTGTTAGCCAAGAGGGATTTCTTGTGGAATAAGGTTTAAATAATAAAAAATAGTAATAACTTCTTTGGGTCTGTATTTATTGTTACTGAAAATGGGGAAACTTTAATGTGGGTTTTTTTAAAGGGGGAAGCCATTACGCATACATAGGGATGTGGTGGCTCAGTGGCTAAGATGCTGAGTTTCTCCACCAGAAAGATTGGCAGTTCGGCGGTTCGAATCCCTAGCGCCGCGTAACGGAGTGTGAGCTCCTGTTACTTGTCCCAGCTTCTGCCAATCTAGCAGTTCAAAAGCACGTAAAAATGCAAGTAGAAAAATAGGAACCACCTTTGGTGGGAAGGGAACAGCATTCAGTGCACATTTGGCATTGAGTCATGCCGGCCACATGACCACGGAGACGTCTTCAGACAGTGCTGGCTCTTCGGCTTTGAAACTGAGATGAGTACCGCCCCCTAGTCAGAAATGACTAGCACATATGTGCGAGGGGAACCTTTACCTTATCTATCTATCTATCTATCTATCTATCTATCTATCTATCTATCTATCTATCTATCTATCATCTATCTATTTCTCTATCATCTATCTATCTATCTATCTATCTATCTCTCTATCTCTATATCTCTATATCTATTTATCTATCTATCTATCTCTATCTACAGTATCTATCTATCTATCTATCATCTATCTATCTATCTATCTATCTATCTATCTATCTATCTATCTATCTATCTATCATCTCTCTATCTATCTATCTCTATATCTATCTCTATCTCTATCTATCTCTATATCTATCTATTTATTTATCTATCTATCTCTATCTACAGTATCTCTCTCTCTCTCTCTCATCTATCTATCTATCTATCTCTATCTCTATATCTATCTATCTCTATATCTATCTATCTATCTATCTATCTATCTATCTATCTATCTATCTCATCTACAGTATCTATCTATCTATCTATCTATCTATCTATCTATCTATCTATCTATCTATCTATCTACCTACCTACCTACCTACCTACCTACCTACCTACCTACCTACCTACCTATCTATCTAAATGAGGGACACGGTGGAGTGGCTAAGATACTGAGCTTGTTGATCAGAAAGCTCGGCGGTTTGAATCCCTAGCACTGCGTAATTGAGTAAACTCCTGTTATTTGTCCCAGCTTCTGCTAACTTAGCACATATGTGCGAAGAAAACCTTTACCCAAAAAAACCTGAAAAACTGATCAAGGAGAGATTCAACCTGGAAATAAGGAGGAATTTTCTGACAGAACAATGAACCCATAGAACAGAAGTTGCCTTGGGAAGTTGTGGGAGCTTCATCCCTGGAGGCTTTCCAGAAGAGACTGGATTGGGGGGTTGGACTAGATGACCCACAAGGTCCCTTCCAAACTCTGTTAATCTGCAAAGGTTGCAAAAGCGGATCACGTAACCCCGGGACAGTCACAAATACGAGTGAATTGCCGAGCGTTTGAATTCTGATCCCTTGAACACAGAGATGCCACAACCATCCTAAACATGAAAAATAGTTGTCACTTCCCCCCCCCCCCCGCCCAATACTATTATAACATCAGACGGCCACTAAGCCAACCGTTATAAGTTGAGGACTGCCTGTACTTTCCAGTGGTTTTTTTTTAAAATATATGTTGTTGCTCATCTGGAGTTGGGTAGGAATAATCAGCAGCATCAAATAACAACAGTTGCAGAGAAGATTGCAGTGTGGAATTTGGCTCCGGAGTCCTTTTTAAGTGTGCATGTGACCCTTATCAGCAAAAGCAAAGGGTGGCCTCACCAGGCTGGGATAGTTGTGGGGTGGAATAGTTGTGGTATTTCGGAAGGGTGACACACAACATACCATTGAGTGTTTTATTGCTGCTCGCCGGAGAGGAAGGGCTAAATTTCGTCTTTTTCCCCTCCTTTAAAAGTTTCAATTCCCTTCCAAGCAACCCAGACATGAGGCCAGGTCAGAAAATCTTGATCCGGTCTAATCCACCCCTGGTGGGAAGACTCAAATTCCCACCAGCCGGGGAAAAACTGAGCAAAGAACATTCAAAAGTCTGCAGGAAGAATCCAGATATGAAAAACGAAAATGAAACCACGGCTATTTAACCCAACAAACATAGTTAAAAGTAGCTATATCTATTTGTAAAGTAGAATAGAATAGAATTAGAATAGAATCACTAGCCCCTCTCCCTAAAATCACTAGCCCCTTCCCCAAAATCACTAGTCCCCTACCCTAATATCACTAGCCCACCTCCCCCAAATCACTAGCCCACCTCCCCCAAATCACTAGCCCACCTCCCCTAAATCACTAGCCCCTCCCCAATATCACTAGCCCCCTTATCCAAATCGCTAGCCCCTCCCCAAAATCACTAGCCCCCTACCAAAAATCACTAGCCCCCTCCCCAATATCGCTAGCCCTCTACCCAAAACTACTAGCCCACCTCCCCCAAATCACTAGCCCCCTACCCAAAATCACTAGCCCCTCCCCCAAATCACTAGCACCTCCCCAAAATCACTAGCCCCCCTCCCCAATATCACTAGCCCCCTCCCCAATATCACTAGCCCCTTACCCCAAATCACTAGCCCCTCCCCCAAATCACTAGCCCCCTCCCCAAAATCACTAGCCCCCTCCCCAATATCACTAGCCCCCTCCCCAATATCACTAGCCCCCTTACCCCAAATCGCTAGCCCCCTCCGCAATATCACTAGCCCCCTACCCAAAATCACTAGGCCCCTCCCCCAAATCATTAGTCTCCTCCCCAATATCACCAGACCCCTCCCCCAAATCACTAGCCCTCCTCCCCAATATCACCAGGCCCCTCCCCAAAATTCCCCAGCCCCAGGGGCTTTGCTCCCCGCTTGTCCAGCTGCGACACTCGCAGCCTACGTCTGAACGGGACTGGGTGGGGGAAAGGCAGACCCGGGAAGGGGTGGGGAAGATGCGGGCGCGGGTCTTTAAGGGGGGGCGGGAATCCAAAACGCGCAACCCGCCGTCCGTCCCCGCCAACGCGTTGCTGATGGGGAAGGTCGTGTTGCGAGGCGGCCGCCAGGCGGCGCTGCTCCGCTCCGGCTTTTACCGGGACGTGGCGAAGCCGCTGAGCTCTTAATTCGGGTGGGCTTCGCTGAGCTCGGCTGGGCGGCGAGGATGCCCTCCGGGCGGCGGAGGAGACCCCGGCGGAGGAGGTGAGGGGCAAGTTGCCGCACTTTGCCGATGGCGTGGGTGGGGGGGAGAGCGGAGGCGGCGCCCCCTCCCCTTGCAAAGTCTGGGCTGGGGTCGCTTTCCCTGGAATCGGATTTGTGATGGGGGGGGGGGGTGAAGAAGGATGGAGGTGGGGGGGGGGGGTTGGAGGAGAAAGAGAGCCAAAGACGGGATGCGGTGATAGGCTGGTCCTCTTCCCTCCCCCCCCCCCAATTCCCCTTTCTCCAACTGGCACTCAGAAGGGATGGAGAAGAAAGTGCCCCCTCCCCAATTGGGGCAGATGGAACCGCAACTCAAGGTCTTCAACCATGGGGAGGAGGGGGGACAGGGGGACAGGGAGGTGTCTCCCCCCCATCCACAAAGGGAAGGCACAAAGAGAAGCGTGGGGGGGGGCTGGTCGCGTGGCGTGGGTGTCGTGGGCGTGGGTCGCGGGGGAGGTCAAGCCAAGTGCCAAATCCTCAAGGAAAAGCCGCGGTCGGTGGGGGGGGAGGGGGGGGGATGCCCGAGGTCCGAGTCCAAGAAGGGCTGGAAGTCCTTCAAAGCCGATTTAGAGGGATTAGCATTAGCAGCACCTCCCAGGGAGACTCGGCTGGCATTTGACAGGCGGCCAGTGCAAGAGAATCCGCTTCGCTCAGGGTTGACATGAGGGGGGTCCTTGGTGCTCTCTGAGCTGGGTGGTTTTCTTGCAGACGTTTCATGGCCCAGCTAGGTAACATCATCAGTGTTAGAAGGGAGTGGGGTTTGCGAGGAGGAGGAGGAGGAGGAGGAGGAGGAGGAGGAGGAGGAGGAGGAGGAGGAGGAGGAGGAGGAGGAGGAGGAGGAGGAGGAGGAGGAGGAGGAAACAGAGACTGTGGGGTCCTTGGTGCTCTCTGAGCTGGGTGATTTTTCTTGCAAACGTTTCATGGCCCAACTAGGTAACATCATCAGTGCTAGAAGGGAGTGGGGTTTGCAAGGAGGAGGAGGAGGAGGAGGAGGAGGAGGAGGAGGAGGAGGAGGAGGAGGAGGAGGAGGAGGAGGAGGAGGAGGAGGAGGAGGAGGAGGAGGAGGAGGAACTGTGGGGTCCTCGATGCTCTCTGAGCTGCGTGATTTTTCTTGCAAACGTTTCATGGCCCAACTAGGTAACATCATCAGTGCTAGAAGGGAGTGGGGTTTGCAAAGAGGAGGAGGAGGAGGAGGAGGAGGAGGAGGAGGAGGAGGAGGAGGAGGAGGAGGAGGAGGAGGAGGAGGAGGAGGAGGAGGAGGAGGAGGAACAACTGTGGGGTCCTTGATGCTCTCTGAGCTGCGTGATTTTTCTTGCAAACGTTTCATGGCCCAACTAGGTAACATCATCAGTGCTAGAAGGGAGTGGGGTTTGCAAAGAGGAGGAGGAGGAGGAGGAGGAGGAGGAGGAGGAGGAGGAGGAGGAGGAGGAGGAGGAGGAGGAGGAGGAGGAGGAGGAGGAACTGTGGGATCCTTGGTGCTCTCTGACCTGGGTTGTTTCCTTGCAGGCGTTTCACGACCCATCTAGGTAGCATCATCAGAACTAGAAGGGAGTGGGCTTTGCTCTCTTATTTATTTACACGTGACAGTTTCTGTAAGGAAGGAGCTTGTGATGCAATCTCAGCCATGATCAGGAGACACACAAAAAAAGAGAAGTTTTGGTGGGGTTGTTTTTTTTTGCAGGAGTAAGCAAAGCCAACGCCAATCTCCTTTGTTTGTTTTGGGTTCTTTCCCCAAATAATCCACACAGGAAGAGGCACAGGAGACTCTGGGTTTTTTATTTTGCATTCATGAAAACTGCAGCTTGCAACAAACCCTCCCCCGCCCCCACCCCTACAGGGGCAAGTAGAAGCTTGTCCGGTTGTCATTGGTGACCCAACTCGGTTTAATCCGGCTGGGGAGGCTCCCCGCGAGAACTTCCCTGCTCTCCACTGGCCCTCAGGTGGCCAAGCTGTGGCTGGTGGTGGGAGTGGGGTACTCCACCTTTCTGCTGGATCTAGATCAAACATTTCCAGGTGACTAACTGCTTTTGAATGGGGCTCGGTGGCTAAGACGCTGAGCCGGTCGATCAGAAAGTTCTCGGCAGTTCGAATCCCTTGCGCCGCGTAATGGAGTGAGCTCCCGTGACTTGTCCCAGCTTCTGCCAACCAAGCAGTTCGAAAGCACGTAAAAAAATGCAAGTAGAAAAACAGGAGCCACCTTTGGTGGGAAGGGAACATCCTTCTGTGCGCCTTCGGCATTGAGTCATGCTGACCACATGATCACGGAGTTGTCTTCGGACAGAGCTGGCTCTTCGGCTTTGAAACGGAGATGAGCGCCGCCCCCTAGAGTCGGGAACGAGTAGCACAGATGTTCGAGGGGAACCTTTACCTTAAGGTCTGTTTATTCTAAATTCGTACCCTCTTTTGATCCTTGGTTTAATCTGGGTTTTTATGCTGCGATGGGACTGGGTTCCACAGGAGGAGGAGAACTTCTGACATTTCTGCTCCATGGAAACAAAAGATGCTGGTTGGGCTGGGGAGTGTGTGTGTGTGTGTGTGTGTGTGTGTCTTGGAAATCAAAGCCTCATTGTTACGGCAGAGAACTCTCCCTTCCTTGGCTTTCGGAGATGACAGAGAAGTTTTAACAAACAGAAGAGATTGTTTGGAAGTCCAAAGGAGGTTTGGCCTTCCATGGGGTGTCTTTGTGTCTGGGCTTTGCAAAAAAGCCAACCTTAGAGCTGGTGGTTTTCGGGACACGTGGCATAATTTGGGCAGGGTAAGACCGGAAGCAGTTTCTAACAAAATAACAGACCTGGAAGGGACCTTGGAGGTCTTCTAGTCCAACCCCCTGCTTAGACAGGAAACACTACAACACTTCAGACAAAGGGTTATCCAACCTCTTCTTAAAAACTTCCAGTGTTGGAGCATTTGCAACTTCTGGAGGCAAGTTCTTCCATTGATTAATTGTCCTCACTGTCAGGAAATTTCTCCTCGGTTCTAAGTTGCTTCTCTCCTTGATTAGTTTCCACCCATTGCTTCTTGTCCTGCCCTCAGGTGCTTTGGAGAATAGCTTGACTCCCTCTTCTTTGTGGCTGAGATATTGGAAGACTGCTGTCATGTCTCCCCTAGTCCTTCTTTTCATTAAACTAGACCTACACAGTTCCTGCAACCGTTCTTCATATGTTTTAGCCTCCAGTCCCCTAATCCTCTTTCTTGCTCTTCTCTGCACTCTTTCTAGAGTCTCCACATCCTTTTTTACATCGTGGCGACCAAAACTGGATGGAAGCCCTATACGATTTCAGACAAATGCCCAATCTCTTCTTGCAATCTTCCACGTTGGATCAATCACAACCTAGTGGCAAGTTGTTCCACTGGCTCATTGTCCTCCCTGTTAGGAAGTTTCTCCTTAAATTCCAGGTTGATTCTCTCCTTGATTAGTTTCCATCCATTGTTTCTTGTCCTGCCTTCTGGTGCTTTGGAGAATAGCTTGACCCCCTCTTCTTTGGGGCAGCCCCTGAGATATTGGAAGAATGCTACCATGTCACCCCTTTTTCATTATAGAGAGCCGAGGTGGCGCAGTGATTAGGGTGCAGTACTGCAGGCTACTTTAGCTGACTGCTAGTTCGGCAGTTCGGCAGTTCAAATCTCACCGGCTCAGGGTTGACTCAGCCTTCCATCCTTCCGAGGTGGGTAAAATGAGGACCCGGATTGTTGTTGGGGGCAATATGCTGACTCTGTAAACCGCTTAGAGAGGGCTGAAAGCCCTATGAAGCGGTATATAAGTCTAACTGCTATTGCTAACTGCTATTGCTATTTCATTAAATTAAACATTTGTACACTTGTATAGTGAATGGTTATCCCACATCTTCTTAAAATCTCCCGTGTTGGGAGCAATCGCATCTTCTAGTGGCAAGTTGTTCCATGGATTCATTGTCCTCGCTGCCAGGAAATTTCTCCTTAATTCCAGGTAGCTTCTCTCCTTGATTAGTTTCCACCCATTACTTCTTATCCTGGCTTAAGATGCTTTGGAGAATAGGTTGACAACCCCCCCCCCACCAAAACTCTTCTTTGGAGCAGCCCCTCAAATATTGAAAGACGGCTCTCGTCACCCTCCCAGTCCTTCCTTTCATTAAACTAAACACTGCCAATTCCTGCAGCCGTCCTTCTTCGCACGTTGTAGCCTCCTGTCCCCTAATCATCTTTGTGGCTCTGTTTTCTAAGATTCTCCCTTCCGCCGCGCTCGCTCCTCGCTGCGTGCAATTGTCTAATCACGATGGCTGTAATAAAATCTTCATTAAGCAACCTTCCGAGATGGTGGTGTTGTTTGGGTAGAAGGCAAACACAAGGCATTCTTTTTTGTTATTGTGTTGTGTTTTTTTTTTTTTTTGGAGAAGCCAAGAGCAGAGCAGCACAATTTCCCCGTTGCCTGGCTTGGAAAAAAGGGTTTTTGAATTCCTACGCCCAGGGTGAATTTTTAAGCAGCCAAAATTCCAACCGCAGCCTTTGGTCATTTTTGCCTTGTGTTGTTTTTTTCCACACATACACACACACACACACCCCTCTCTCTCTCTCTTCCATTTCTTCGCTGCGTCTTAAGCTATTCGAATGATGGGATTTTAATTTCGGCTCGCTGGGTGGGGTGTGTGATGAGAGAAACCATTAAAAAGCCAGTCGGTTGGCAGCATTTCATTTCATTTCATTTGAAGTTTATTTGTATGCCGCCCTTTTCCCTGGGGGGACTCAGGGCGGCTCACAACCCAAAGGGGAGAGGGGAGACAAACTTTTAACATATAAGACAATACATAATTAAAAAACACAACATTCATACCATTCGGGCGGGTTACAGTCTTAGCCCCAGGCCTGACGGGATAGCCAGATTCTGAGGGCTGTGCGGAAGGTCTGGAGGGTGGTGAGGGTACGAATCTCCACGGGGAGATCGTTCCATAGGGTCGGAGCTGCCACCGAGAAGGCTCTCCTCCGCGTAGTTGCCAGTCGGCATTGACCGGCAGATGGAACTCGGAGGAGGCCTAATCGATGAGATCTAATAGGTCGCGTGGAGGTAATTGGCAGTAGGCGGTCTCTCAAGTACCCAGATCCACTACCATGTAGGGCTTTATGGGTGACAAGTAGCACCTTGAAGCGCACCCGGAGATCGACAGGTAGCCAGTGCAGCTCGCGGAGGATAGGTGTTATGTGGGTGAAACGGGGTGCACCCACAATCGCTCGCGCGGCCGCATTCTGGACTAGCTGAAGTCGCCGATCAATCTTTGGATTTTTATTTTGAAACACCGTCCTGCTCTGAAGCCTCCTAAAACAGGCTTGGTCAGCAGAAACAAAGCAGGTTTTTTAAAAAAATTATTATTATTATTATTCAGAAGTTTTGCCAGAAACGTTGCTGTGACTTGGCTCGGGAGTTTGCGAGAAGTTACCCGCCCCAGCGTGGTTCTGCCCAAATGCACACGGTCCAGAATTAAATTTTAAGTACAGGCCACAAAAGTTAGGAAGGTGACTTCTGAATTGTTCCGGGTGCTGCACTTTCGGATGAGAGAGAAAGGAGAAGAAGATTTAAACACCCATCGAGCAAAGGGATTCGTGCCACAGGATTAATTTAACTGAACGACGGTGGCATTTGGTTCTCATGTTGTGGGTTCAGTGCCGTAGAAAGGAAGGGAAGAAGGAAGGA
Organism: Thamnophis sirtalis; assembly: GCF_051295495.1. Classification (NCBI taxonomy): domain Eukaryota; kingdom Metazoa; phylum Chordata; class Lepidosauria; order Squamata; family Natricidae; genus Thamnophis; species Thamnophis sirtalis. The sequence continues at coordinate 4,410,557 of NW_028261394.1, read as the reverse complement.
AAGGAGGGAAGGAAGAAAGTAGAGAATGGAGGGACGAAGGGAAGGAAAAGAGTGGAGGGTAGAAGAGAGAGGAAGAGAAGGAGGGAAAATAGGAGAGGAAGAAGAAGTGTGGAGGAGAGGTAAGGGAAGAAGAAAGAGGTAAGGGAAGGTGGGTGGAAGGGAGAGAAAGAGAAGGAGAGGAGGGAGGAAGAGAAAGAAAGAGAAGGAGAGAAGGTAGGAAGGAGAAGAGAAAGGGTAGGAGTAGGGGAGAAGTAAGGGAAGGAAGACGGGGATGGAGACGAGGAAGGAAGGAAGTAGAGAAGGAAGCGAGGGAGAAAAGAAAAGAAAGAGAAAACAAGGTGGTGTCTTAGCAGGTGCGAAGGATGGTAAACAAAGCACTTTAAACTATACCTTAGAACCTTCCAAATGGAATAATAATAATATAAGAATGGCAAAGAAAAAGAATAATTATGTGAATGTATATAATCTGTATGTAAGAGAATAAATGACAGTAAAAATATAAAGCATAATATAGGTAAATAATATCTGGTCATAAATAGCTAAGTTTAAATAAATAAAGAAATGTACATAAAAATGGGGAAAAAATAAAGTAACTATACAGGGAGTCCTCAGCTTATGACCACAGTTAAGCCCAGCATTTCTGCTGCTAAGTGAATCATCGGCGAGGTGGGTTTGGCTCATGAAACATCGGCAAGGAAACTAGCAAGCTCGGACAGCGCCCAGCGCAAAACTAAGCAAGTTTGGTCCCCCCCTTTTTACGACTTCTCTTGCCACCGTTGTTAAGTGAATCCCGGCAGTGGTTAAGTCAGTCGTTCAGTTTGTTAAGTGAATCTGGCTTCCTTTGCTGGTCGGAAGGTCGCAAAAGGGGATCACGTGACACCCCTCGCCTTCTCAGGGACACACCCACCGTCGTAAATGCGAGTCAGTGGCCAAGCCGGCCTGAATTTTGATCCCGCGACCACGGGGATGCCAGTGACTGTCGTCAGTGTGGGAAAAAACACCCCCCCCGAGTCCCTCTTTTCAGGGCTCTTGTAACTTTGAACGGTCGCTAAACAGACCGTTGTAAGTCGAGGACTCCCTGTAGAAGGTGGATCGAAAAAGATGGAGACTTCAAAGCCCAGTCTGTTTTTTTTTTAATGTATGCCGGAGATTTTTGGGGCCACCATTTTGACTTTTGTGACCTCACCTGCTATTCTGCTACCTATTTCAGTGGCGTCGGAGTAGGAAAGACCTGGAACGGGAAGAAAATTTTTTTATTCTTCACCGAACAACAAAGAGTTGATGTCACCCAGATGCCGAATGCTTAGTTTGGCCGAAGAGCAGGATATATAATTTGGCCAAAAAGAGAGAAGCAAAGTTTTGTTTTTTTATCCGTATATTTTTCCTCCCTCCCCACCTTTCTACTTCCTTTGCTGTTAATGTTTTCCACATTGCAACTTCGAAATAACAGTTCCTCCCTCCGTGTTTCTTACATATAGGGTTGCCTGGAAGGCTCCCAGGGTGGAGCGAAAGGCAAAAGGGAAGCAGTATGCACCCTCCCATATTTGGGCATACCAGGTGCTTCGACGTAAGACTTACTTTATTTCCTTGGCTCAGCTGACAAGGGAGGAGAGCTTGTGGCTTAGAGGTTAATACAACTGCCTAATATGTAAAAACAGCCCAGGTTTGAATCCCAGTAAGGGTATGGCTAGCTGATGAGAGCTAAATAGCTTGAAATAGATCTATACTAGTCTCCCTTTATTTATTTATCAGCACAAATGAAACACAAAAATGGCTTCCTGCCTGGAGGGCTCCTAGGGTGGAGCTGAAAGGCAAAAGGGAAGCAGTATGCTCCCTCCCATATTTGGGCATACCAGGGGTTGTGACACAGTACAGACCTATTTCCCTGGCCTAGCTGATAAAGGAAGAGATCCTGTGGCTCAGTGGCTAATATAACTGCCTGATATGTAATACAGCCCAGGTTCGATTCCCAGGAAGGATATGGCTAGCTGATGAGAGCTAAATAGCTTGAAATAGATCTATACTAGTCTCCTTTTATTTATTTATCAGCACAAATGAAACACAAAAATGGTTTCCTGCCTGGAGGGCTCCTAGGGTGGAGCCGAAAGGCAAAAGGGAAGCAGTATGCTCCCTCCCATATTTGGGCATACCAGGTGCTTTGACATAACACACACACACATTTCTGCTTTTTTCCGTCCCTGGAAGAGCGTGAAGGTTTAATGGATTTCCACTGACTTTGCTAACATAAGGGGAAGTGGGTCAGGACTCAGGAATTAGTTACTAACCCTGCCAAGAGAAGTTTCCCCTCAACCGATTGATTTATTGGCAAGGCAAATCTGCAAATGATAGCTGCGAGGTGGGTTAGCAAAGCAAAAAACATAAACGCTGTCAAAATAATGACAGAATAAAGGAGGGGAAGCAGTTACCCAAATAATGATAATAAGCCTGACGTAATCAGGTGGGCGGAAAAAAAATAATATTTTGCGGGGAGAAGCCCTCCACTGTTCCATGCAGAAATCTACCACGCAGTTACTAGCTGGAGGTATGAAAGAAGAGAGCATCATACCGTTGGGAGGAAGGACGGGCTATCTTGGTTAAGTTAACTCTCCAAACCTCCCTCTGAGGTTGGTACCAGATGTCTGATGGAAGGAGAGAATTGTGAGTTCCTATATTTTGGAGCCAGAAAAAAAAACAGAAATTTAACTAGGAAAACAAGGCAAACCCCAAATCTCCAAATCTCATAAGTCCTGACAGTTCTAAAGCAGGTCATCGCTTAACCAAGCCTTATTTTATGATTGTATGTGTGTGTGTGTGTGTGTGTGTGTCAGTTGTTAAGGGGACACAGCAGTTGTTAAGCAAAACCATTGTTTGGTGTGGAATGCTTCCCCCACTACCCCCAGAAGCAGAAAATAAAGACCCACTTTCAGGGGAAACCCTCCCTCTCTAAATTGTGGTCACAGTTTTAATTTTTTAAAAAAATTAAATTTATTTGCTGCCCATCCGCTGGGCATTATTACAATTGTGATCCACTTGTGTCGAGTAGTAAAAAATGCAGTCACGTGACCTTGTTGGGGGGGGGGAGAGGAGGCAGGGGTTGTAACTTTGGAACCGGGTTCTAAATATCTTTTTTTCGGGGTGGGGGTGGGAATTATTGTGACTTCACTAAGCGATCACGAAGTGCCCGCTCTAAGCCAAGGACTAGCTGTATATTGTTCCGCAGGACGTGTTTATTCTAGAGTGGGAATACCAGTCAAATAATACCGGATTATACAGATTAACAGAGTAGAAAGGGACCTTTGAGGTCATCTAGTCCAACCCCCTCTGCCCAAGCAGGAGACCCTACACCATTTCTGACAGATGGCTGTCCAATCTCTTCTTGAAAGCCTCCAGGGATGGAAGCTCCCACAACTTCCGAAGGCAACTTCTGTTCCATGGGTTGATTGTTCTCACTGTCAGAAAATTCCTCCTTATTTCTAAATTGAATCTCTCCTTGGTCAGTTTCCATCCATTGTTCCTTGTCTGGCCTTCAGGTGCCTTGGAGAATAGTTTGACCCCCTCCTCTCTGTGGCAGCCCCTCAAATATTGGAAGACTGCTCTCCTGTCTCCCCTGGTCCTTCTCTTCACTAGACTAGCCATGCCCAGTTCCTGCAACCGTCCATCGTATGTTTGAGCCTCCAGTCCCCTCATCCTCTTGGTTGCTCTTCTCTGTGCTCTTTCTAGAGTCCTCCCGACTAGCAAATGCGGGAGCCAGATTTGCTTCACAACCTTGCTACTAATTTAAATGTTTCACTTAGCAATGGAAATTATGGGCTCAGCTGTGGCCGTGCCTCGAAGACTCCCCATATGTCAAAGAGATGTTTTTAAGCACAAAAATGTAAACTGATGTATAAAAGAGAATTAAATCGGACAGTTCAGCTAAATTCTAGAGCAAACCAACTTGAGGTTGAGCGATGATTTTTTGAGTTCAATACTTTAATTGCGGGAGGAAAGTCATTCGGGCTAGTTGCTCAGTCTCTCAGCCCATCTCACAGGGCTGCCGTGGGGCAAATAGGGGGAAGAATGAATATCGGTTACGCTTGCCACCTTGAGTTATTTCTTTAGCCAAATAGTGTCTGCATGGGGCGGGGGGGGACGACGACCCATAAGTGACTCTGACGCTTTGTGGCCAAGTTGACAGCAAAGGTGGCATTTCATTGGCCCCCACGAGGAAAGGGACCTAGTTCCATCTCTAAATGTAGGAACCGCCTCATCACATTTTCCCACCATCCATTCTGTAGCTTGCCTTATTTTTTTCTTTCAAACTAAGATATGTTAAGTATATCGATATGGAAGCATAAATACCATCAACATAGAATGGAGTTTGCTCAGAAGCTGAAATACACCAAGTGAAGGAGAGGAAGAGTGGGAAGCAGAGGAGAGAAGAAAGGTAGGAAGAGAGGGATAGGAGAGAGGGTAAGGGGGGAAGATGAGGAGGAGAAGGAGGAGGGGAATGAAGAGAGAGGAGAAGGAGAAAGGAAGGGGAAGTAGAGTAGAAAATGATGATGGAGGGAAGAAAGGATGTAGAAGAGTGGGAAGCAGAGGAGAGAAGAAAGATAGGAAGAGAGGGATAGGAGAGAGGGTAAGGGGGGAAGATGAGGAGGATAAGGAGGAGGGGAATGAAGAGAGAGGAGAAGGAGAAAGGAAGGGGAAGTAGAGTAGAAAAGGATGATGGAGGGAAGAGAGGAGGTAGGAGAGAGGCAGAAGAAAGAGGTGTATGGAGAGCAGAAGAGCCAATAATGGGTTTTTATCTTTCTGGGCGTTGATAGCAAGAGGAACTGATGCAATTACTACTTAATACAATATGATATTTGCTATGTAATAGTATACATGTCATTATATGTTATGAAAATGGAAAATAAAAAACATTTTTGTGCATTCTGTAGCTTGCCCCTTGATAATCCCTTCTTCCGTTGTTGAGAACATTTCTCTGTAGGAAGGTTGGGCAAGAACCTTTTGGGGCGTTGCAGGGGAGACTGGAACCGGTGGGCAGGTCAATCCCTCGTTTGCCCACTGCCCAGTTGTCTGCCATGGTGCCATCTGCTGAGGAAGGGCAGGTACCGATTGGAATCCCTTCCATCTGGGATTAAGACCCATCCCGAGGGTGCCTGATTCACAGATTGCAGTTCACCCAATAGCAATAGCAATAGCAGTTAGACTTGTATACCGCTTCATAGGGCTTTCAGCCCTCTCTAAGCGGTTTACAGAGTCAGCATATCGTCCCCATAGTCTGGGTCCTCATTTCACCCACCTCGGAAGGATGGAAGGCTGAGTCAACCTTGAGCCGGTGAGATTAGAACCGCCGAACTGCAGATAACAGTCAGCTGAAGTGGCCTGCAGTACTGCACCCTAACCACTGCGCCACCTCGGCTCTTGATGGCTGGTTAGGGGGGATTTATGTGCCAAGGGCCCCTCTGCTGGCTCGGGGGACTTTCCCACGCTGATGGTCCAGGGGGTGCCCACTGGCATCTTACCCATCCATACTCTGGGAAGAAAACCCAATTTAGTGGTGCTTCATCCACTAGTTGCACCCCAATTTCTGGTGGCTGGCAAGTGATAGATGCAAGGCCTCTTGCCTTGCCTTCTCTGCCCCCCACTCCGCACCCTGTGCCGTTCCACCCACCTTTAATGCATCCGTTGCGGTGGAAGCATTTACAAAATAAAACAAACCCCTGGATTCAAATCCGTCTCGGCCACAGAGCAGGGCGGCTCCCTTCTCCTAAAAATAGAAGCGGAGATTGTGGTGCGTAATTCTCCGTCCCCCCATCAAGCCGTGGTCTCTCTCAAGGCAGGCCTTCATAAAAGCCATGGAGGATCCCCTTACAGATTTCACTCACTTCCCCATGGAGAGGAGACGGCGTTTGCTCCTCTGTTCAGGCGGCCTTGGGAACGTCTCTCGCATTTTTTGCAGAGGACAAAAAAGGCCACATATATATATATATATATATTTAGAAAGAATTCAGAGCCAGCCTGCAGCGCTGGTTAGTTCCTCTTGTCAGGCTGAAGGACACCCGCTTCGTGCGTGGCGCGAGCTCGGAGGGGTAAAACATTTTGCATCCAGATGTCCCGAATTCTGGATCCAAGATTGAAGTGGCTGGTGGCGTTGGTAGAAGAGATGCAAGTAAATCCCATTATCCGGATTTGTTTGGGGAATTTTTTTACACGTGGCAGAATAAGAGAGTTAGGAGGGATCTTGGAGGTCTTCTAGTCCAACCCTGAAGCAGGAGATCCTATACTATTCTGGACAAATGGGTATCCAGTCTATTCTTAAAAACCTGCAGTGATGGAGCATCCACAGCTTCTGGAGGCAAGTTGTTCCACTGATTAATTGTTCTGACTGTCAGGAAATTTCTCCTTGGTTCTAGGTTGCTTCTCTCCTTGATTAGTTCCACCCCTTGCTTCTTGTCCTGCCCTCAGGTGCTTTGGAGAATAGCTTGACTCCCTCTTCTTTGGGGCAGCCCCTCAAATATTGGAATACTGTTCTCATGTTACCCCTGCTCTTTCTCTTAGCCATGCCCAATTCCAGCTACCGGTCTTCATATAGAATAGCAGAGTTGGAAGGGACCTTGGAGGTCTTCTAGTCCAACCCCCTGCCTAGGCAAGAAACCCTACACCACTTCAGACAAATGGCTATCCAACATCTTCTTAAAGACTTCCAGTGTTGGAGCATTCACAACTTCTGGAGGCAACTTCTGTTCCACTGATTAATTGTTCTCACGGTCAGGAAATTCCTCCTCAGTTCTAAGTTGCTTCTTTCCTTGATTAGTTTCCACCCATTGCTTCTTGTCCTACCCTCAGGTGCTTTGGAGAATAGCTTGACTCCCTCTTCCTTTTGGTAGCCCTTTAAGTATTGGAAGATGCTATCAGAGTAAGCAAGATCTGGTAGAATTAAAAAAAACACAGAATAACAGATTTGGAAGGGGACTTGGAGGTCTTCTAGTCCAACCCCCTGCTCAAGCAGGAGACCCTATATCCTTTCAGGCAAATGGCTGTCCAACCTCTTTTTGAAAACCTTCAGTGATGGAGCATCTGAACTTCTGAAGGCAAGCTGTTCTACTGATTGATTGTTCTAACTGCTAGGAAATTTCTCCTCAGTTCTAAGTTGCTTCTCTCCTTGATTAGTTTCCACCCATTGCTTCTTGTCCTGCCCTCAGGTGCTTTGGAGAATAGCTTGACTCCCTCTTCTTTGGGGCAACCCCTGAGATACTGGAAGACTGCTATCATGTCTCCCCTAGTCCTTCTTTTCATTAAACTAGACATATCCAATTCCTGTGACCGTTCTTCGTATGTTTTAGCCTCTGCCAGGACAAATCTTCTCTTGACCCCAAAATTTGGCTTTTGTTTATAGAGGGATGGATGCAGGTAGCGCTCGGGCAATAATTGGATCTGTGATTAGATCTGTGATAAGATCTCCAGATGGTCGACTGCTGTGTTCAAGGCTTGCAAAGGCAGAACGCCTGTTCGATTTGCTGTCACGTAACACGAGATGGGCCAGAACAATTGAGAACATTGTGTAATATTGAGAAAACACCCAATTTAGAAGATGTCCTGGTTGAGGCTGAGCAGGAGATAAATTGAGATCCGGGTGGTTATGGGTGGAGCAGTGTTTCTCCCAAAGTCGCCGCGTTTGAAAGCTCTTAGGTTCTTTTTTTTTGTGGTTGAAACAAAGTTTTTTTTGTTTTTCATTACGTATTTTAATTTCTTTGATAAACAAAGTGTTGTCCGAGGTTTCCCATTTTACACCTTCTGTTATGCACAGTTCATTTTACATCGTATTTGCATTTCACATTTCAGCCATCTGGTTTTCTCTTCTTTAATTTCTTCTTAATATGTAAACAATATCCTTTTTTTAAAAAAAAACTTTTTATTTTGTTGATGCAAACTTCACATCTTTGCAACACACAACTATACTTCTTCTTTTACATATCTGTTTTGATTCTTTTATCTGTACATATATTAGTCCTGTATAACTATAACTACATACATGTGCATTTATATTATTTCATACATCTTTTTTCTTCATTATATATATATATATATGTGTGTGTGTGTGTGTGTGTGTGTGTGTGTGTTTTATTTGTGCTGATAAATAAATAAAGGGAGACTAGTATAGATCTATTTCAGCTGATGAGAGCTAAATAGCTTGAAATAGATCTATACTAGTCTCCCTTTATTTATTTATCAGCACAAATAAAACACAAATATAACAAAGGCAACAGTAAAAATATTGGGTTTCTGTCGTGATGGACTCTTGTGATGAGCCGATTGGCAGATGATGGAAGCAGTTAGCTTCCTCCCATGATTGGGAGACATACATACATACATACATACATACATACATACATACATACATACATACATATAGCATTCTATATATTCTATGTAGAACAACCTTTATTACATTTGAGTCATTTTGCATCCGTTTCCTATTATTTAATTTGCGACAGTCTATTTCGTATTTCTATCTTTTAATCGTTTTCCGGTTTTGAGGTTGTTTTTTTAATTTGTTGAACTTTCTTCCTTATTTTTTTGCTTTCCTGCTTCCCCCCCATCCCCCCTCCCTTTCTCTAACCAATTATATCATAAATCCCATATGGAATAATATTCAAATTCTTCTTTCTCTTATTCTCCTTATTGCCTCTCCCAATTCATCAAGTTTAACAGATCATTTCCATCTATTCTTCTTCTTTTCCTCCCAATATCATGTATCCTCAAATTCACCTTTATATAGGAAACCTTTCACTTAATTAATTATCCACAATTAATGGTGTTAATCTTTTTCCCTCACATATGTGCTACATACATTGAGAGCCGAGGTGGCGCAGTGGTTAGGGTGCAGTACTGCAGGCCACTTCAGCTGACTGCTATCTGCAGTTCAGCGGTTCAAATCTCACCGGCTCAGGGTTGACTCAGCCTTCCATCCTTCCAAGGTGGGTGAAATGAGGACCCGGATTGTTGTTGGGGGCAATATGCTGACGCTGTAAACCGCTTAGAGAGGGCTGAAAGCCCTATGAAGCGGTATATAAGTCTAACTGCTATTGCTATTGCTATACCATTGGTTATATTTAACAAATTTCATTCTATTCTACTGTTAAATCCTTTTCTTCCATTCCTCCTGTCAATCGTTTTCTCTTAGTCTCTCAGGAATCGTTTTCTCTTAGTCTCTCACTTCTCTTATATTCTCTTCTTTGCACCCAATACCCTAGCTTTTTTCTTCTTCTTGTAGTTTCTATATTTTTCTTTTGCAGAAATTGTGTGAACATCTTTTTTTTTATAAATTTTTTTTTATTTTCGAAACAAACATACAAATCCTCCTTCTTTACATACTGTAGAAAGTGTATCAGTTGGTTACAAAAGGCTTTTGTGCATCTCTTCCACCGTCATCAAATATAATTCATATTAATTCTAATATCTTAACTCGGATATTAATTATATTACCATCATACCTCCACATTTATTTGACTATGATTACTTAAATGTCCTTCATCATAAAATATACCAAGATTTAATACATAACCACATGCTGGCATTTCATTTACTTATTTATAAAATCCTCCGTTAACATTACATCCTCATATCCTGTTTTAGCTAAACATCCATAATATTTAATACCGAAATTTTCTAATCCTCCATGTATATAATTTGTTATCATTATCCTTTCTTTGTTTAACTATCTCCTATATCATAACATTTCCCCCCTGTTAGTTCAAACTTAGCTGTGTCTAATTTTGTTCTTTTTTATTGTTATTAATAACCTTTATATATAGTCCAAAAATATTTCTAACCTTCCCTTCACGGGTAACATTCAATATTCATATCCAATTATTACTTATCATAACAGCTCAACATTATATACATTACTATCATTATCAATGTATGTATGTATGTATGTATGTATGTATGTATGTATGTATGTATGTATGTATGTATGTATGTATTTAGTGTCACAACCCCTGGTATGCCCAAATATGGGAGGAAGTCTACTGCTTCCTTTCTCTGTTTATCGGCTTGTCACAAGAGACCATCCAGACAGAAACCCAATATTTTTACTGTTGCCTTTGTTACATTTGTGTTGTATTTGTGCTGACAAATAAATAAAGGGAGAGTAGTATAGATCTATTTCAAGCTATTTAGCTCTCATCAGCTAGCCATACCCTTACTGGGATTCGAACCTGGGCTGTATTGCATCTTAGGCAGATGTGTTAACCACTAAGCCACAAGGTTCTCCTCCTTTATCAGCTGAGCCAGGGAAATAGGTATGTATTTAGTGTCACAACCCCTGGTATGCCCAAATATGGGAGGAAGCCTACTGCTTCCTTTCTCTGTCTATCGGCTCGTCAGCTCCTCATCCAGCTCTGTCTGGATTGTCTCTTGTGACGAGCCGATACCAGGGGTTGTGACACTAAATTGTGTGAACATCTTTGTTGCCTGTCAGCCGTGTGTCTCTTGTTTCTGGCCTCCCGACATCACATTCACAACTCTCCTTTCTTTCTGTCCAGCCACGACCCATGACGGCCTCCTACGTGATGTTCTACAGGTCACCTTCAACCATGTCGCCGCCCTCCAAAAACCGATTCAAGCGGCAAAGTCGGATATTCTCCCAGGTCTTGTATCGGACGCTGAGCTACAAGGACCGCGGCTCGCTGGCTGGTTATTTGGGGGCGAACAAGGAGGACCCATCTGAGCTCTCCACCCAAGTTTCGGCTCCTGGAGTTCTCAAGATCTTTGGATGTCACATCTCTGTAGGCACCCATTACAAGAGTGTCTTGGCCACGGGAAGCTCCAGTGCCCGAGAGCTGTTGAAAGAAGCCCTTGAGAGGTATGGGCTCAGCAGGGTGGATGTGGGCCATTACGTCCTCTGCGACGTGGTCGGGACCTTTGCTGGCTCGGAGAAGCAGTGGAAGATGGAAGGGCTGAGAATCCTGAGGGACCACGAGAAGCCGCTCGTGATCCAGGACCTTTGGAAGCCGCGGGAAGGTTTCTCTCGAAGGTTTGAACTCCGGAGGAGGTCCGAAGTGGAGGAGATGACGGCCAAGGACAAAGACACCATCACCGCAGGTAAGGGACAGGTGGTCTTTGGGGAAGGTGACACCGCTCAAGTTACGAGATCATAAGCCATTAGCTTGTGGTTTCTGGGGTTAGAGCTTAGCGTGCAAACTGCCAATAACTTTGACCTAGAGAAGTGGGTAGAGCTGAGGTGGCGCAGTGGTTAGAGTGCAGGCCACTTCAGCTGACTGTTAGCTGCAGTTCGGCGGTTCAAATCTCACCGGCTCAAGGTTGACTCAGCCTTCCATCCTTCCGAGGTGGGTGAAATGAGGACCCAGACTGTGGGGGGCGATATGCTGACTCTGTAAACCGCTTAGAGAGGGCTGAAAGCCCTATGAAGCGGTATATAAGTCTAACTGCTATTGCTATTGCTACTGGGGCAAACCTGGTGGAGATAAATTATCCAGCCAAATATGTAAAGTAAAGGTTCCCCTCACACCAGGGGTGGGTTCCTGCCAGTTCTAACCTCTTCTATAGAAGAGGTTCCACAAATCTGCAGTGCCATTTAGAACCGGTTCCAGCTTCCTCCCCCCGCCCGTCCGCACATCATCAAGATGAAGAGCGAGAGGAGGAATTCTGGGAGTTGAAGTCCACAAGTCTTAAAGCTACCGAGTTTGAACACCCCTGGGGTTTTTCTCTCTAAAGGGTTAGGGGTGCAAGGGTCTTGTAACTTGACAGCTGTAAGACTTGCGTGCTTCAATGCCAGAGTTCCTGAGCCAACATGACTGCAGGAGGAATTCTGGGAGTTGAAGTCCCAGACTTTAAAAAAAATATTCATAGCATTATTTAAAATTTTTCATTAGTTTTTCATGAAATCACCATTACTGTGGAACCGGTGGGCGGTTAGAAAATTTTACTACTAACAGAGATACAAAAGTGGGCGGTAGGTATAAAAAGTTTGATTAGCAATAGCAATAGCCGAGGTGGCTCAGTGGTTAGGGTGCAGCACTGCAGGCCACTTTAGCTGACTGTTATCTGCAGTTCGGCGGTTCAAATCTCACCGGCTCAGGGTCGACTCAGCCTTCCATCCTTCCGAGGTGGGTGAAATGAGGACCCAGACTGTTGGGGGCGATATGCTGACTCTGTAAACCGCTTAGAGAGGGCTGAAAGCCCTATGAAGCGGTATATAAGTCTAACTGCTAATTGCTAAAAAGGTTGATTATCCCTGGGTTAAACGGAGAGGCAGTTTCTGTAAGGAGGGCAATAAAGATTAGGCTGGAAACAACACCAGAATGTTTCCTTCCTGCCTTCCTTACAGGATTAGCCCTGCAAAGTGGGGAAAAAATAAAATGAGATTTCTTCCAACAACCGGTTCTCCCAACTGCTTAGAAAGTTACCAACCGGTTCTGCCGAATAGGTGTGAACCGGCTGAATCCCACCACTGCCCAGCGTCCATTCTCAGCCACAGGAGCGTGGGAGGGAAATCCAGACCCACAGGCCAGACGCAGGAGGGGAGGGATAGAAAGATTTGGCCACATCCAGGAAAAAAGTCCTGTGTTTGTTTTTCCAGCAAAGCTCGGGGAGTTTCGAGCGGGTTTTAACGGTCCTCTTTGGAAGGGGGAAAACTCTAATGTTTTTCTTCCTTTTTGGATTTTGCTTTTGTTGGCTTTGCCTGCCCAGAATCAATATGGAAGGTTCCTTTCCAACAGATAAGGAAATCAGAAGTCGGCTTTTTTTTCAACAGAGGAAGCCGCAAGAAGAATGATGAAGTTCAGGTTGTTTTATTATTTTTTTTCCTGATTTGCATTCGAGACCTTCTCTTCATTTTGACTGGAGTCTTTTTCTTCATAGGATCGTATGGTTGGAAGGGACCCCTGAGGTCTTCTAGTCCAACCCCTAGCTCAAAGCAGGAATCTTCTACCATCCAAATCAAAGTGTTTCCCTCCCCCCCCCCCCGGTGAGAAAAATATCAGGTTCCAGAAACCAAGAACGACACGTTGAGGCTCTTCCAAGCAGTTCCCTTTATTGTTCCTCACCTATAGACAGAATCTTGCCAGAGTGAAGCAAGCATTTGCATCAATAAAGGTGATGAGAACCTCTAAGGAGGAGCCGCCTTAACTCTCTTCCTCCCAACCAAACTATCGAAACTCCACTGTCTCTTATCCCTCTGGAATACAGTGTTGTGGCCCGCAGAGTCGGACAGTGAGGAGGTTGGGGAGGAACATGGGCCAGTCCTGGGGGCTGAGGAAAGCTCAGACGAGGGCTCTGCGTGCGAGGCAGAGAGGGAGCTAGACAGCAATGAGGCAGAAGAACAGCTGGAGCCTGTTCCCAGTGTGCGCATGTGCAGAGCTGCCAGAAGACAAGAACAACTAAGGAAGCAGGGCCGACTTGGGAGTAAAGCCACACCTTGGAGGCGATTGGCCCCTCCCACAGGAAACAAAAGAGGAGCGAATGGGGAGGGGGCTTTTGCCGGAAACAATTCGTTCCTTCGGTCGTTTCAAGAGTGGAAAGTTCTGTTTGTGACTATAAGAGGCTCTGTATAAGAGCCAAGGTGGCGCAGTGGTTAAATGCAGCACTGCAGGCTACTGCTAGATCAGCAGGTCAGCGGTTCAAATCTCACCGTCTCAGGGTTGACTCAGCCTTCCATCCTTCCGAGGTGGGTAAAATGAGGACCCAGATTGTTGGGGGCAATATGCTGACTCTCTGTAAACCGCTTAGAGAGGCCTGAAAGGCCTATGAAGCGGTATATAAGTCTACTGCTATTGCTATTGCTGTGCCAAGTTTTGCCTCGCCCACTGTTTGGAAACTAGTTATCTGGCAGCTCTCCAAACGAGATAAGGTTCGTGTTGGTAAACATTCCTTTGAAAGATGGAATTTGCTAAGCCTTGCTGACTGTGAAGGAAAGGAATTCACAGCCGGGTAAATAAAAGGGGTTTTTGCCGGGACCAAGACTCTGCTTCTTGCTTTCTAAGGAAGCCTGGGTCAGAACACAAATATAGGATGAAGCCATAAGCCTTCCGCTTCCGCCTTTCCACACCAAGAGAGGAGCCTTCGCAGGCAGTCGCTTCCACGACAAACTATTTTTTGTGTTGAATTTATGTTTACCGACAAAAAAATAAAGGGAGACTAGCATAGATGTGTTTCAAGCTATTGAGCTCCCGTCAGCTCTGGGATTTGGTAAATTTAAATTCAACATCCCAATCAAAAGTTGTGCTTGTGTGACGATGTACAAGCTATCTCCTGCTCCCTTGAGAAGTTCTGAAAATCTTCCAAGATCAAGAAGGTTCTTCAGGAGCCTGGATCAATTGGACTGAAGAAGCTTCTTGGATGAGAAGCTTTCTAGGAAATGTCTACTATGGAGGTTCTCCATCCTCCAGGTCATGGTTGTCCCAAAGGTGCTTTTTCAGAAGGCAACTGGAATTCCTTGTTTTTTTCTTTTGAAGACATTTTGCTTCTCATCCAAGAAGCTTCTTCAGAACTTCTTCTTCAAGGTCTATGGAGGTCCTCAGTCCTCCAAGTCCTGGTTGTCCCAAAGGTGCTTTTTCAGAAGGCAACTGGACTTCCTGGTTTTTCTTTGAAGACATTTTGCTTCTCATCTAAGTAGCTTCTTCCAAACTTCTTGAACTTCAAGGTCTATGGAGGTTCTCAATCATCCAGGTCATGGTTGTCCCAAAGGGGCTTTTTCAGAAGGCAATTGGACTTCCTTGTTTTTTTTTTCTTTTGAAGACATTTTGCTTCTCATCCAAGAAGCTTCTTCGGAACTTCTTCTTCAAGGTCTATGGAAGTTCTCAATCATCCAGGTCATGGTTGTCCCAAAGGTGCTTTTTCAGAAGGCAACTGGATTTCCTTGTTTTTTTCTTTTGAAGACATTTTGCTTCTCATCCAAGAAGCTTCTTCAGAACTTCTTCTTCAAGGTCCATGGAGATTCTCAGTCATCCAGATCATGGTTGTCCCAAAGGTGCTTTTTTCAAGAGGCAACTGGATGTCCTGGTTTTTCTTTGAAGACATTTTGCTTCTCATCTAAGAAGCTTCTTCCAAACTTCTTGAACTTCAAGGTCTATGGAGGTTCTCAATCATCCAGGTCCTGGTTGTTCCAAAGATTCTTTTTCAGAAGGCAACTGGACTTCCTTGTTTTTTTTCTTTTGAAGACATTTTGCTTCTCATCCAAGAAGCTTCTTCAGAACTTCTTCTTCAAGGTCCATGGAGATTCTCAGTCATCCAGGTCATGGTTGTCCCAAAGGGACGTTTTCAAGAGGCAGTTGAACTTTTAGAATGTCCAGCTTGACCTAAAACCATTGCTTGTTGTTGCGGTCAACTATTCTGCCCTATTTGTCCTTCTTTTGCCTAATCCGGAGACGTATAAACAGACCCACCCAAGAAGCATCTCGGCTCCTTCCCTGCTCCAGTCACTTCTTCCCAGCAAAGGCAGAGTTTAAAGCAAACAACCCCAAAAAAATGTATTTAAGAACTGCAAGACCGTTCCTCACCAAATAAGGTAGATTCCTTGGTGGACTCTAAGCCGTTTCCTTTATAAATGGGCTTGGAGAGTTTCCTTGATCCGGATTTCTCGTTTCATCCGCGGAGAAGTGGAGACATTTCTTCCTCCAACCTTCTGCCAAGAGTCCCATCCCTAAATTTTGCTTCTCTCCAGGGAATGCAAGCGTTTATTACTATGTATTATTTTTAAAAACCACCCGCTCTGGGATTGTGAGAAAAAAAACTTGAGAAATCTAGCGCGGGGGAAGATACCGTCAGGTGTCGCGGGGAACGGCGTTCCACCTGAAGGGGAAGGCGAAGAACCTCGCTTCCAGGGGAAAACTGCGGATAGAAGACTGGAGGAGGGTTCAACGGCTGTCTTGTTGGGCAGAGAATGTAGGACGGGGGGCAAAGCCGTTGAGTGAATTTGGGCATTCACACCCCCCCCCACGCAAAGTAGGTGCTCCGTTGCTGAAGGTTCTCAAGAAAAGATTACACAATCGTTTGCCCAGGATGGTATAAGGACTCCTGCCTTGGGCAGAAGGTTGAACCTCCAACCTTCCTTCCAACTCTGTGATTCTATCATTTGTTTTTAAGGTTGCATCTCCCACACACCCCAACTCTTTTGGGGCTTCCTTCTTCAGGACTCCACACCCGGCTTGCTTGGACATGGCTTCTGCTTGGCAATGACATTCCTTTGGTGGTCCTCCTTGATGGATTCCTTTGATGGTTGAAGAGCGAAGAGGTCAGAGATAGGGGAGTTTCACGGGGAGAAAGAGAGGGAAACAACGCCCCTCTGGTTTGGCATGAGGCATATCGGACTTCTTCGACGAGAAGAGGGGGCTGCCCCAAAGAAGAGCGGTGGTGGTCAGGTTATTCTTCAAAACACCAGAAGGCAGGACAAGAAACGACGATGGATGGAAACTAACCAAGGAGAGAAGCAACCTGTAATTAAGGAGAAACTTCCTGACGGTGAGGACAATGAACCAGGAGAACAGCTGGCCACCAGAAGTTGTAGGTGCTTCATCACTGGAGGCTTTCAAGAAGAGATTGGACAGACATTGGTCTAAAATGGTATAGGGTCTCCTGCTTGAGGAGAGGGCTGGACTAGAAGACCTCCAAGGTCCTTTAGAATAGACCTCTAGTCTATTCTAAACCTGTGCTTGCATTTACAAGCTTTGTCGTATCCCAGGGTAGAGACAATCTCTCTCTCTCTCTCTCTCTCTCTCCCCCTCTCCCTCTCCCTCTCTCTCTCTCCCTCTCTCTCTCCCTCTCTCTCTCTCTCTCTCCCCCCCTCTCCCTCCTTCTCTCCCTCTCTCTGACAGTAAGGAGAAGTTAATTGTTCCTTACCTCTGCAGCTAATCCGCAGAGTCTCCACTGCAGTTGGCAATCCTTTCCACCCGCCAGTGCGCTGGCAAATGAGCTTGGCTTAAAAGCCAGGGGGGGGGGTGGAGAACGAGCGCCTGGGAAGCCCTTGGTTCAACTTTGCGGTAAGACGGTAAGGCGGTTGATGGTCTCCAACCTTCCTCGATCCGTCCTCTCTGCATTCCACACCTCCAGTTTATTTCCAGGGATTTGGGGAAGCGGGAGGGAAGGAGGAGAACAAGTGAGGAAAGAGACTTTTCCCTTTTCTTAATCCCCCCCCCCCGCTCCCCAACTGCAGAAGGCAGCTGGGAAAGGTTGCTGCACAAGTCGTGAAATTGGATTTGCGTGTTTGCATGTGTGTGTGTGTGTGTAGGTCAGAAGAAAGAGAGAGCAGAAGGGACTCTGGAAAAGGCTGACGGGAGGAGGAGGGGGGAGTAGAGAGACATGTCATTTGCATGACCCATCCAGATGGTCTTTTGGGGGTGGGTGGGTGTGTCTGTGTGCATGCGTGTGTGTGTGTGTAATCTCTCTTGAAATATATTTTTGGCTTTCGTTCTACTGCATGGTTTGGAAGGGAAGCCAACATAGAGAGCAGAAATAGAGAAATATTTTTATCCCAGCAGCGGGAGTCCAATGATGGATAAGTGGTCCTCTCCTTTTCCTTACCTAAACTTTTAATATTATTATTACTAGCCATGCCCACACCCAAGTGGCAGGTGGAACAGAATGATTGTCAGGCGGGGAGGGGGAGTAGAGCATCTTAACTCCTTAGCATCGGATAGTGTTAATAATAATATTAACAGCGGGGTTTCAGGAGGCCAAAAATGCCGTATACAGTGTATAAGACGCACCCAGATTTTCAGCCTCTTTCTTGAGGGAAAAGGGTGCGTCTTATACTCCGAAAAATACGGTAATATAAATCGCGGGTCACAGGTGATCATCGGAAATACCGGTTCACGCGAACCGCTAGCAATTTTTTTTACTACCGGTTTGGGCGAACTGGTTTGAACTGGTAGCATTTCACCCTTGGATGGGCCTTGTTTGCCAACCTTCTTCTCCTTCACCCCCCCCCCCCAGGAATTAACGCCCAGGCTCGGAAGCTCCAGAGCAACCGCACCAAAGGCACCATGACCCTCTTGAGGGCTTGCCATACTTCGCCCCCCAGCCTTCGGCGCACTGTCAGCGAGACCAGCCTTAGCCAAGCGGGCCCACCGGAAGACCAGAAAGAGGAGGGGCCTCTTCGACGGCACTACTCCACACTGCCGGAGACTCTCCGATGCATGGAAGGGGTACCGGATGGGCGAGCGGCGGCTGCCCTTGAAGAGCCGAATGGGGGTAACACCTTGAGACTCTCACTCTATCAGTCCCCACATCTGCTGCTCCTTCAGGGATACAGCCAGCAACACGTAAGTGTCCTTTCTCACCCGGGGTGAAATCCAGCAGGTTCTGACAGATTCTGGAGAACTGGTAGTGGGAATTTTGAGTAGTTCGGAGAACTGGCAAATACCACCTCTGACTGGCACCAGAGTAGGGTGGGAATGGAGTGGGGAGGGAATGGGGATTTTGCAGTATCCTTTCCCTGGAGTGGGGAGGGAATGGAGATTTTGCAGTATCCTTCCCCTGGAGTGGGGAGGGAATGGAGATTTTGCAGTATCCTTTCCCTGGAGTGAGGAGGGAATGGGGATTTTGCAGTATCCTTCCCCTGGAGTGTGGAGGGAATGTGGATTTTGCAGTATCCTTCCCCTGGAGTGAGGAGGGAATGGGGATTTTGCAGTATCCTTCCCCTGGAGTGAGGAGGGAATGGGGATTTTGTAGTATCCTTCCCCTGGAGTGAGGAGGGAATGTGGATTTTGCAGTATCTTTCCCCTGGAGTGGGGAGGGAATGGGGATTTTGTAGTATCCTTCCCCTGGAGTGTGGAGGGAATGGGGATTTTGTAGTATCCTTCCCCTGGAGTGGGGAGGGAATGGGGATTTTACAGTATCCTTCCCCTGGAGTGAGGAGGGAATGGGGATTTTGCAGTATCCTTCCCCTGGAGTGTGGAGGGAATGTGGATTTTGCAGTATCCTTCCCCTGGAGTGAGGAGGGAATGGGGATTTTGCAGTATCCTTCCCCTGGAGTGAGGAGGGAATGGGGATTTTGTAGTATCCTTCCCCTGGAGTGAGGAGGGAATGTGGATTTTGCAGTATCTTTCCCCTGGAGTGGGGAGGGAATGGGGATTTTGTAGTATCCTTCCCCTGGAGTGTGGAGGGAATGGGGATTTTGTAGTATCCTTCCCCTGGAGTGGGGAGGGAATGGGGATTTTACAGTATCCTTCCTCTGGAGCAGGGAGGGAATGGGGATTTTGCAGTATCCTTCCCCTGGAGAAGGGAGGGAATGGGGATTTTACAGTATCCTTCCCCTGGAGTGAGGAGGGAATGGGGATTTTGCAGTATCCTTCCCCTGGAGAATGGAGGGAATGGGGTTTTTGCAGTATCCTTCCCTTGCCACGCCCACCAAGCCACGCCCACAGAACAGGTAGTAAATTTTTTTGAATTTCCCCATTGCCTCCCACCCGAGGGAGCCTTCTTCAATTTGCTCTCCTGCTAGATACCTTAGATTGCCACGTCCCATTATCCCCAGCCACCCTCCACCTGTGTTGGAAAGCCACGGGCATGATTCATGGTTGCAGGTAGGATAGTCCCCCGTTCTGGAGCTCCCTAGACTGCAACAATAATTCCATCGCTAGGTTTCTTCCTGAAGAGAACAACTACAACTCCCATGTCTCCCAGCCAGGCTCCTCTCCCGTCCTGCTATTCTCTAGATCCATAACTTTGCCAGTCTTCTTAATCGCCTCCCTCCTTGGCCAGCATCCCCTCCCACCCTAAACCCAGGAGATGTCCACCATCCCAGCCTGTGAATCCTCCATCTGTATGGAGGAGGGAACTTCTCCGTTGCTTTGAGTAGCCCTCTTGTTGGACCGGGAAAGAGAAGTCCTTCCCCCCAAACTTGGCACGAGGGTCTCCCCCCCCCCAACTCAGAACAGGTTGGCCCCAAGCTCGGCCCTTTCTACCTGCTTGTGTGTTGAACTCCGCAGGACAGGCTGGTGTACCTCTTGAACCGCGAGCAACACACCGTTGGCCAACGGACTCAATCCAGCAAGCCGAGCATTAGCCTCTCGGCGCCCGACATCCTTCCTCTCCACTGCTCCATCCGGCGGGCGAAGCTGCCCACCCGTTCTCGCCACCGCTCCGAGGAGAAGCTCATCTTGGAACCCATCGCGGGCGCCAGCGTCTCCATCAACTTCTCCGAGGTGCGGAAGACGGCGGTGCTCCGTCACGGCGACCTCATCTCCCTCGGCCTCTCCTACCTCTTCCTCTACAAGGACCCGCTCAAAACTCAGCTGCTGCCCACCCAGACGCTGGTGAAGCTGAAGGCCATGCGCCGGGCTCCCGAGCCGTCGTCATCGACCCCCTGCAAGATGTGTGGTGCCCACTTCAAAGACAAGGCCTCCTCTTCCAAAAAGCAAGAGGCCCAGCCCTCCTCCGGCCGGAAGAGCAGCCGGAGGAAGCTGCAGCTGGAATTTGACAAGGCCAACGAAGACCTCCTGCTGAGAAGGATCATGACCCTCATCGAACCCACCGGAGATGACCACAAGTTGACCCCGGCCTTCTTGCTGTGTCTCTGCATCCAGCACTCGGCCACCCATTTTAGGCTGGGAGACTTTGGGCAGATGCTACTCAAGGCGACGAAGATGGTTCAGAAGAGCGTGTGGGTCAGTGGCTTCGTTACGAAAGGGGGACGTGGGAGGGTTGGAAGGAGGAGCCATTTGGCCCTAATGGTGGGGAATCTTTAGTCCTTGTCGGTTTCAGTCTGTTTCCGCTGCCTCTCTCGTCGGAAGGGTCCCTGATGCTCTCCGAGCTTGGCTGTTTTCTTCCAGAACGTTTCATGACCCAACTAGAGAACATCATCAGTGCTAGAAGGGAGAGGGATTTGTAGAGTGGTGGTGGTGGTGGTGGTGGTGGTGGTGGTGGTGGTGGTGGAGGAGGAGGAGGAGGGCGGCGACTACGGGCCTTTGATGCTCTCTGAGCTTGGTGGTTTTCTTGCAGACGTTTCATGACCCAACTAGAGAACATCATCAGTGCTAGAAGGGAGAGGAATTTGTGGAATGGAGGAGGAGGAGGAGGAGGAGGAGGAGGAGGAGGAGGAGGAGGAGGGCGGCGGCGGCTACGGGCCTTTGATGCTCTCTGAGCTTGGTGATTTTCTTGCAGACGTTTCATGACCCAACTAGAGAACATCATCAGTGCTAGAAGGGAGAGGGATTTGTGGAATGGAAGAGGAGGAGGAGGAAGAGGAGGAGGAAGAGGAGGAGGAGGAGGGCGGCTACGGGCCCTTGATGCTCTCTGAACTTGGTGGTTTTCTTGCAGATGTTTCATGACCCAACTAGAGAACATCATCAGTGCTAGAAGGGAGAGGGATTTGTGGAATGGAAGAGGAGGAGGAGGAAGAGGAGGAGGAAGAGGAGGAGGAGGAGGAGGAGGAGGAGGAGGAGGAGGGCTACGGGCCCTTGATGCTCTCTGAACTTGGTGGTTTTCTTGCAGACGTTTCACGACCCAACTAGGTAACGTCGTCAGTGATGGGAGGGAATTGGGTTTGCAATGTGGAGGAGGAAGAGGAGGAGAAAAACTGTGATGCTCTCTGAGCTTGGTTGTTTTCTTGTGGATCTTTCATTACCCAAACTAGGTAACGTCATCAATGCTGCCTGATGATGATCCCTAGTTGGGTAATGCAACTTTTGCAGGAAAACCACCATGCTCAGAGAGCACCAAGGACCCCACAGTTAATACAATACAATAGCAGAGTTGGAAGGGACCTTGGAGGTCTTCTAGTCCAACCCCCTCCCTAGGCAGGAAACCCTATACCATTCCAGACAAATGGCTATCCAACATCTTCTTAAGGACTTCCAGTGTTGGGGCATTCACAACTTCTGGAGGCAAGTTGTTCCACTGATTCATTGTTCTGACTGTCAGGAAATTCCTCCTTAGTTCTAAGTTGCTTCTCTTCTTGATTAATATAACACAATGCAATAGCAGAGTAGGAAGGGACCTTGGAGGTCTTCTAGTCCAACCCCCTCCCTAGGCAGGAAACCCTATACCATTTCAAACAAATGGCTATCCAACATCTTCTTAAGGACTTCCAGTGTTGGGGCATTCACAACGTCCGGAGGCAACTTCTGTTCCACTGATTCATTGTTCACACTGTCAGGAAATTTCTCCTTAGTTCTAAGTTCTCCTCCTCTTCCCCCCGCCCCCCAGCACTGATGAAATTGCCTAGTTTGGGTAAGGCAACGTCTGCAGAAAAACCACCAAGCTCAGAGGGCACCAAGGACCCTTCATTTCAACCCTGAGCTCCCAATATTCTCTTCTGTTGATACCTCTCTGATCTTCCCGGTTTCTTTCTCCTCTTCTCCCTGTCAATATTTAAATGGTGTCCGTCCGAATGCCTTTCCCCCCCCTCTAGAAAATGCAAATTACACAGATCACACAAAGGTCCTCATTTTTGGACTCTCTCCGCCGTAAGATTTGACCGTGGGCGTTTGGCTCTCAAAATATGCGCCGTTTATCAGCTTTGCCATTTTTTCGAAAAGCGGCTGAATGCAAATGTCGTGTTTGAATCCAAAATAGTGGTTTTTTGGAGATCAAAAACATGTACAAAGCAGCCTTCTCTATGGTCTGCCGGGCGCTCATTTCAAACCTGAAGCATTTTGAATTCCAAACCGTTTTGAGGTTCGAAATGCTTTGCGGGTCCCTCCCAGAAGTGCAGGCATGGAAGGGAATTTACATTTTGATGCCGCATTCATTTAGGCAACATGAATTGGGCTGGGTTTTTGTTAAAATGTCGATGAAGTCCTTGGTGATCCTCATAATTGCCACCAGAAATGGAAGCAGCTCGAAATCTTGAAAAGAACATTAATTCCTGCGCATAAATGGTGCTGTTTTTGTTATCCGCGCAGTGCAGAATCGGGAAATCACAGTTTTAATCCATTTCTGTATTCCTTTAGATCACTGGCATATATTTTGATTTTTTTTTTAAAAAAAAATGGGCCGGGTCTTTGTAAAAATGTCGATGAAGTCCTTGGTGATCCTTATAATTGCCACCAGAAATGGAATGTGTGCTCAAGCAGCTCGAAATCTTGAAAAGAACATTCATTCCTGCGCATCGCGCAATGCAGAATCTGGAAATCACAAGTTTTTTTAATCTATTTAGATCGCTGACGTGTATTTTGATTTTTTTTCTTTGTTTTAATTTGTTCCGATGTGTTTTCTGGTTCTAGGAGAAAACAAATGAGCTTGCAGAAAAACAATCCTTACAGTAAGTTTCCTGTTTTCCTATTTCTTTCATCTCACAAGATCTCTTTAAAATCTGACTCGAGGGGCCTTTCCACACAAAAAATCTTTTGTTGGTGTTGGGACAAAACGGGGCCTTCTCTCTGGTAGCACCAGAATTGGGTAATTCCTTTTAAAGCGAGGGTAGATGAATTTTGACACCTGGTGATTTTAATCTGTCTACCAAGTTTTCATTTTGCTTGGCTTAATATTTATTGGGCCTCTTATTGCTCCGCAATCTTCCCTTTGAAGTCAAACTTGTAGTTTATTTATTTAATCAGATAGGACTAGAACTCACTGTCTCCTGGTGATTGGCTCAGAGTCACCCAGCTGCTTTCCATGTCTAAGGCAGGATTAGAACTCACAGCCTCCTGATGATTGGTCCAAAGTCACCCAGCCGGTTTTCATGCCTAAGGCAGGACTAGAACTCACAGTCTCCTGGTGATTGGCTCAAAGGCACCCAGCTGCTTTCCATGCCTAAGATAGGACTAGAACTCACAGTCTCCTGGTGATTGGCTCAAAGTCACTCAACTGCTTTCCATGCCTAAGATAGGACTAGAACTCACAGTCTCCTGGTGATTGGCTCAAAGTCACTCAGCGGCTTTTCATGCCTAAGATAGGACTAGAACTCACTGTCTCCTGGTGATTGGCTCAAAGTCACCCAGCGGCTTTCCATGCCTAAGATAGGACTAGAACTCACTGTCTCCTGGTGATTGAATGTTGTGTTTTAGTACTTTTTGTTATCTCACATTTTTTTTCTGTATTTTGTCTTTCACTCCCCTTCCCTTACTATTGTAAGCCGCCCTGAGTCCCCTCAGGGAAAAGGGCGGCCTATAAATGTTAAATAAAATCATTAAAAAAAAAAAAAATCATTGGCTCAAAGTCACCCAGCTGCTTTCCATGCCTAAGATAGGACTAGAACTCACTGTCTCCTGGTGATTGGCTCAAAGTCACCCAGCTGCTT
>NW_028261394.1:4041099-4071099 GCF_051295495.1 Thamnophis sirtalis | reverse complement strand
GGTGGCCAACCAACCTCTCTGCGTCCTGCTCGGAGTCGGAACCCTGTCCAGGGTCCTCCACATCCTCCAGAGCCGACTCAGAGGGCCCCTCTCTGTCGGAGTCTGGTGGCAGCTCCAACGGCTCCTGCTGGGCCACAACAGAACCAAACAAGCTTCTTGGATGAGAAGCGAAACATCTTCAGGCAGAACCAAGGACTCCCAGCTGCCTTCTCAAAAAGCACCATCTTGAATGATGGCGTGAGAGGCACCCCAAAGGAGAAGAGGTTGGCTGGCTGTTGTGGTCCTTACCATCTTGCAGGGTAGTGACTGCCTCCGTCTCGGCACCAAAATGGCTGTCTCCGACATCGTTGGTGGCTTTCAGGCGCAGCTTGTAAGAGGTAAAGGGGTTCAACCTACACAGGTGGAAAAAAAATTTTTTTTAAAAAAGGTCAACATTTGCTTCATGTTGTTATGCTTCTCATAATCTACAGGGAAGGCAGCATGGCATCATCCAAAGGTCCTGGATTACAACTCCCAGAAGAGCTAATGATGCCATCTCAGTTGGAATTCATGGAAATTGTAGACCCGAAGACTGGAAAGACACTAGTTATGTGATGGCAAACCAGGGGTGGGTTCCTATAGAAGAGGTTCCACAAATCTACAGTGCCGTTTAGAACCGGTTCCAGCTCCCTCCCCCCGCCCGTCCACACATCATCAAGATGAAGAGCGAGAGGAGGAATTCTGGGAGTTGAAGTCCACAAATCTTAAAGCTGTCAAGTTTGAACAACCCTGGGGGTTTTTTCCCTAAAGGGTTAGGGTGCAAGGGTCTTGTAACTTGACAGCTTTAAGACATGCGTGCTTCAATGCCAGAGTTCCTGAGCCAACATGACTGCAGGAGGAATTTTGGGAGTTGAAGTCCACAAGTCTTAAAGCTGTCAAGTTTGAACACCCCTGGGGTTTTTCTTTTCTAAAGGGTTAGGGGTTCAAAGGTCTTGTAACTTGACAGCTTTAAGGCTTGCATGCGTCAAATGCCAGAGTTCCTGAGCCAACATTTTGGTTGCTAAGCAAGAGCGTTGTTAAGTGAGTTTCACCACATTTTACAAGTTGACCATGCCCACCCGGTCACATGGCCGGCTAGCCACTCCCACCTGGTCACAAAGCCACTACCAGACAGCAGGCCACACCTACAGAAGAGGTTCTAAATTTTTTTGAAACCCACCACTGTGGCAAACCTATGGCATGTGTGCCCAAAGTGGCATGAGGAGCCACGTCGGCTGGCACGCAGGGGGGGGGGTGTTAGCCCATTCCTCTTCCGGGTTTCTAGCATGGATGCACAAATGACTATCAGCTGTTTTTTCCATGTGCAACAGTGCCAGGAACCGGAAGAGCTAGCCTTACGGTTTCCATTATGTGCATGTGTGAGGGCCAGCTGATCGTCGCGCACCCATGCACACCAGAAACCAGAAGGCAAGCTGGCTGGTGCATGCTGGAAACCAGAAGTTCATTTCCTGGCGGCCGCATGCTTGTCTTCTGGAGCATGTCCCCGACGAGCGTGCATACATGCACACAAGGAGCACGCATGCACACACAGTCCCTTCGCCCTCGGTGCCGAAAAGGATCACTGTACTGTTCTTTTTTTTGTGGGGAGAGGGGGGTATGGCCTCTTTTGGATTTAAGCTCACTTAGCTACGCTCTCTCCAAACCTATTTAGTGGGCGAAAGATTTAGTTCACGAGAGGGCATTGTGAGCAGCTAATTAAAGAGCGATAATTTATTACGGCCCCATTAATATTGTAATCTTTCTTTTTTTTTTGGCTTCAAAAGCCAAAGTACCTAAGAGCTTGTTTGAGATAAGGACAGGTTTCATAAGACTTCGTTATTTTTCATGTTAAAAAAATAAAGCCTACCAAATATATTACTGTAAGGCCACTCATTAATATTTGAATGCAGACCAGAAATGGACAACCACTTAAATAGGAGCCAGCCGTGTGCAGCAGCTGCCAAAAAAGCCAACACAGTTCTAGGCTGCGTAAACAGAGGGATGGAATCAAGATCACGTGAAGGGTTAATACCACTTTATAAGGCCTTCATAAGGCCACACTTGGAATACTGCATCCAGTTTTGGTTGCCACGATGTAGAAAAGATGTGGAGACTCTAGAAAGAGTGCAGAAAAGAGCAACCAGGATGATGAGGGGACTGGAGGCTAATACATCCTATCAGTGTTCTGATTTCTCAGGGGTTGCCACAAAGAAGAGGAAGTCAAGCTATTCTCCAAAGCACCTGAGGGTAGGACAAGAAGCAATGGGTGGAAACTAATCAAGGAGAGAAGCAACTTAGAACTAAGGAGACATTTCCTGACAGGGAGAACAATCAATCAATGGAACAGCTTGCCTCCAGAAGTTGTGAATGCTCCAACACTGGAGGTTTTTAAGAAGAAGTTAGATATCTATTTGTCTGAAGTGGTGTAGGGTTTCCTGCCTGGGCAGGGGGTTGGACTAGAAGACCTCCAAGGTCCCTTCCAACTCTGTTGTTCTATTCTATTCTATTACATGGTTAGGGGATGAAAGCAGTGACCACAAATTCAAACTAAGGCTACTTAGACATAGAGGATTCTACTCTTCTCCTCTCCTTTTCTTGGTGCATCTGAGTGATCAAACTTTTGCAGTGATCAAAGGCGGTCACCTGGTGGGGCTGATATCAGTGGATTTACGCAAAAGCAGGGCTGAATGACAGAGGGATAAATGGAAGGAGATACACCTTGGTTAATCTACTAGGCAATGCTCTCCCATCCTGGCTGCCTCTCCAAGAAGCAGGTACCTGGCTTATTTAACTCTGACGGAGACAGGGGTTTCCCTGCAGGATCCCTGCAGGCTCACTGACAGTCAGGTATTCAAAGGCGGGCTCCCTCCCAGCTGGGGGGAATTGATCTGAGCTTCTAGCACAACCAGCAGGAGTCTTCCTTCTGTGTGATTAACAAGGTCGGCAGCAGTTCAGAGGGGCTCACGATAGGCTGAGCTAATTATAATCGGTGAAAGTCATCCAATGCGCGGACCCGAATAGAATAGAATAATGGAATAAGAATAGAAGAGAATAATGGAATAAGAATAGAATAGAGAATAGAATAGAATGGAAAATAGAATAGAATAGAATAATGGAATAAGAATAGAATAGAGAATAGAATAGAATAGAGAATAGAATAGAATAAAATAATGGAATAAGAATAGAATAGAGAATAGAATAGAATAGAATGGAATAGAAAATAGAATAGAATAGAATAATGGAATAAGAATAGAATAGGAGTTTAGAATAGAATAGAATAATGGAATAAGAATAGAATAGAATAGAATAGAGAATAGAATAGAATAGAGAATAGAGAATAGAGAATAGAGAATAGAGAATAGAGAATAGAGAATAGAGAATAGAGAATAGAGAATAGAGAATAGAGAATAGAGAATAGAGAATAGAGAATAGAGAATAGAGAATAGAGAATACAGAATACAGAATACAGAATACAGAATACAGAATAGAGAATTGAATGGAAAATAGAATAGAGAATAGAATAGAATGTGGAGAGTGGAGTGGAGTGGAGTGGAGTGGAGTGAAGAGTAGATTTTAGATTTAGATTTTATTTATTATTTATAGGCCGCCCTTTTCCCTGAGGGGACTCAGGGCAGCTTACAATTCACGGGAGGGGGAGTGCAAGACAAAACATAAGACAATACGTGAGTATTGAAACTAAAACAATAAAACGCAACTTTCATTCAACATTCGGGTGGGGCGGATTAGAATTTTTATCCCCAGGCCTGACGGGATAGCCAGATCTTAAGGGCTGTGCGGAAGGTCTGGACAGTGGTGAGGGTGCGAATCTCCACGGGGAGATCGTTCCAAAGGGTCGGTAGAGTAGAGTAGAGTAGAGTAGAGTAGAGTAGAGTAGAGTAGAGTAGAGTAGAGTAGAGTAGAGTAGAATAGAATAGAATAGAATAGAATAGAATAGAATAACAGAGTTGGAAGGGACCTTAAAGACACACAAGGAATTTGTCTTTGGTGCATAAGCTGTCAGTGTACATAAAAGACAAGATACATTCGTCATGAATCATAAGGTACCACACTTAATGATAGTCACAGGTACAAATAAGCAATCAAATCATAGTAGGAAACAATCAGTATAAATCGTAAGGACACAAGCAACAAAGTTAGTCATACGGTCATAAATGGGAGGTGATGGGTGACAGGAACGATGAGAAGATTAATAGTAATAGTAATGCAGACTTAGTAAATAGTTTGACAGTGTTGAGGAAATTATTTGTTTAGTAGAGTGATGGCGTTCAGGAAAAAACTGTCCTTGTGCCTAGTTGTTCTGGCTGTCATTTTGTGGGCAAAAGTTGAAACAATTGATGTCCAGGATGCGAGGGGTCTGTAGATATTTTCCCAGCCCTCTTTTTGACTCGTGCAGTTTACAGGTCCTCAACAGAAGGCAGGTTGGCAGTAATTGTTTTTTCTGCAGTTCTGATTATCCTCTGAAGTCTGTGTCTGTCTTGCTGGGTGGCAGAGCCAAACCAGACAGTTATAGGGGTGCAATCCTATTTAATTAAGCAATATATAACAACTAACAATATAACAACTAAGCAATCCAGGTAGAAGATTGAAACATGGGGAGGGAAGGCGATGGGTCTGAGGAGCAGCAGAGAGCTTGGGGAAGATCAAGGTTGGACAAATACTATCTATCTATCTATCTATCTATCTATCTATCTATCTATCTATCTATCTATCTATCTATCTATCTATCTAATCTATCTATCTATCTATCTATCTATCTATCTATCTATCTATCTATCTATCTATCTATCTATCTATAATGTTATATTTGTGCTGATAAATAAATAAAGGGAGACTAGTATAGATCTATTTCAAGCTATTTAGCTCTCATCAGCTAGCCATACCCTTGCTGGGAATCGAACCTGTGCTCTATTGCCTCTTAGGCAGATGTGTTAACCATTGAGCTACAGAGCTCGACTCCTTATCAGCCAGGCCAGGGTGAAAGGTATATATTTAAAGTCACAACCCCTGGTATGCCCAAATATGGGAGGAAGATCACATAAAAAAATATTGGGTTTCTGTCTGGATGGTCTCTTGTGACGAGCCGAAGGACAGAGAATGGAAGTGTGATCTTCCTCCCATATTTGGGCATACCAGGGGTTGTGACTTTAAATATATACCTTTCACCCTGGCCTGGCTGATAAGGAGTCGAGCTCTGTAGCTCAATGGTTAACACATCTGCCTAAGAGGCAATAGAGCACAGGTTCGATTCCCAGCAAGGGTATGGCTAGCTGATGAGAGCTAAATAGCTTGAAATGGATCTATACTAGTCTCCCTTTATTTATTTATCAGCACAAATATAACAAATGTAACAAAAAGGCAACAGTAAAAAATATTGGGTTTCTGTCTGGATGGTCTCTTGTGACGAGCCGAAGGACAGAGAATGGAAGTGTGATCTTCCTCGCATATTTGGATATATATATATATATTCCAATTGGCTTGATATTAGGCAGTTGCAACAGTGGGAAACCCCAAGAATGGGCTTCACAACTGTATGTTTGGAAACCTCTTGTGGAAATGGTGGTTGGGATGTTCCTCTACTCCAGAGCTTCGCAATCCAGGAGAACCTCTACACAAACCCTCCTAACATCTTACTACCAGTCGGCGTGCTGTTCAAAATGAAGCATTTATTGACCAAGTGTGAAATCTTCTCACCACATGTGCTTCACACAGAAGGAGTTAGCACACATTAACCTTGGTAACAAGAGTGGTTTTTTTTTGCTTTGACGATTAGTAGCAGCCACGTGAGGGCAAGGCCGTTCTATCAGCTGCTGTCCTTGAGAAGAGGCAGCCTGAGCAATCTTCACCTCTCGTGGCGAGTCGGTTTTCTGAAGAACCCTTAGAGATAAATTTAACCGTTTGGGTACTTTGACAGATACTGAAACAAGAGGGACACTACAAACACACCAGAGGATCTGAGGGGATTATTAGCAACAACACGTAAAGTTGCTAAGTCTCTTTGATAGAGCTGCCCAAGAAAGTCTGGAGAAACTATCTGCTGGTTCACTCCTATTTGAAGATGGAATATAGACATGAAAAAGACCAAGAAGGAGTGTTCGGGAGACATTTCCACCACACTTCCTCTACTTCCTCATAAAACGCTACCATATCCCATGGAAAATGTAAGAAATGGAAAGAAAAATTGAGGCCAGTAGACAAGAGGAAGCAACGTGCCCAGATCTTTGGAGTTACCATAGAGGTTGGCCATACTGTTGTGGCCAACTTCTGTGAGGTTGGGGAGGAAGATGGGCCAGTCCTGGAGTCTAGGGAAGGCTCGGATGAGGGCTCTGCATCAGAGGCAGAGAGGGGGCCAGGGCCACCTGACAGTTATCAGCTGCCTTCGGAGTTGGAGATCAGTGGGGCAGAAGAACAGCTGGAGCCTGTTCCCAGTGTGGGCATGCGCAGAGCTGCCAAGAGAAGGGAACAGTTAAGGAACAAGGGCCGACTTGGGAGTAAAGGCACAAGTGGATGGTGAATGGCCCCTCCCAGAGGGAATAAAAGAGGAGCGGAAGGGGAGTGGAGTTTGCAGGAGACCATTAGTTTGCTTAATTAGTGTGAAGATTCGTTTGTGACTCTCAGAGACTCCTTGCCAAGTATTTTCTTATACCGCAGTTGCATTTGGAAGATATCGGCCTGGCAGCTCTCCAACCCTGATAAGGTCTCTGGTTGTAAATTCACCCTTAAAAGACAGTTTGCTGGGACTTTGCTGGATGTGAATGAGAGGAATTCACATTAGCTTAATAAAATGGGTTTTAGTTGGGACAAGGTTGTCTGCTTCGTGATTTGGGGGAGCCTAGGTCAGAACACATGCAGAGACAGACTGAGTTACGAGGAGGACACCCTTAACTCAACACTTCTCAAAACAGGCATAGGCCCAAAGGGCTTATGAAGCGGTCCAGGCTGGGTTAAGGAGAGAACTTGAGGGAGGAAAATCAGCTCCTAAGAGTAAGCTATCCCTTTTGGATGTTCTGAGTTGCCAGCCTTTGATAGTACTTGCCCAATTAAGGCAAAGGTAAAGATTCCCCTTGCACATATGCGCTAGTCGTTCCTGACTCTAGAGGGCGCTGCTCATGTCCATTTCGAAGCAAAAGTGCCAGCGCTGTCCAAAGACATCTCCATGGTCATGTGGCCGGCATGACTCAACGCCAAAGGCGCACGGAATGCTGTTCCCTTCCCACCAAAGGTGGTTCCTATTTTGCTACTTGCGATTTTTTTTGCGTGCTTTCGAACTGCTAGGTTGGCAGAAGCTGGGAGAAGTAACGGGAGCTCACTCCGTTACACGGCACTAGGGATTCGAACTGCCGACCTTTCAGCATCTTAGCCACTGCGTCCCTTGTCTAACTACTCACCTCCTAACCTGTTGGAGCTGATGCAACAGGTAGGCAGTGTGGTAAGGTAGGCAAATTTCAAACCAGTGCATTTTTTTCCCCCAACCCCTAAGGAATCTTGGGCAATCTCACTCCCTCTGAACAGCTGGAAGAGTCATGCTCTTCAACCCCCCCAATTCCAGATAGATGGAAAAGGAGACCAGAGTGGCCTAAATGCTGATGCAAGGTGGCGCAGTGGTTAAATGCAGCACTGCAGGCTACTGCTAGATCAGCAGTTCAGCGGTTCAAATCTCACCGGCTCAGGGTTGACTCAGCCTTCCATCCTTCCGAGGTGGGTAAAATGAGGACCCGGATTATTGTTGGGGGGCGATATGCTGACTCTCTGTAAACCGCTTAGAGAGGGCTGAAAGCCCTATGAATCGGTATATAAGTCTACTGCTATTGCTATTGCTATTACTTGCGCTCCTGTATTTTATTGCTGTAATTTCTTTTATCTATTCTACCCTGGAATTAGAGTCTACATTTCGCCTTTATTTTCTTCGATACGAGTGTCAGACTAATCGATTAATCAACCACTACATTTGAATTCTACTGCACTTGCATGGAGGATATGGGAGAACGGCCCAGAGGGGTTGGAAAAGCTGTTTACATGTAGGAAAAAGCTCTGAGCGCTTCAAGATGAAATTTTTTTTTTAATGTCAAACAAACCTCCTTGATTGAGTAGACAGGGCTTTCAATAATGAAACTGAAGTCTCTTTAGACAAGATCTTAAAGACATTCAGATCGGCATCATTGAGAGCTGATGGAATCTTTCTGCGGAATCTCTAAAAATAAAAATATTCCCAATCAGACACAATTACTTTTGGGAGTTGAAATCCCACGCAATCAGAAGGCTCCGAGGCTGGAGAGGCAGTTCTTGGGTATATAGCAATAGCAATAGCAGTAGACTTATATACCGCTTCATAGGTCTTTCAGCCCTCTCTAAGCGGTTTACAGAGTCAGCATATTGCCCCCAACAACAATCCGGGTCCTCATTTTACCCACCTCGGAAGGATGGAAGGCTGAGTCAACCCTGAGCCGGTGAGATTTGAACCGCTGAACTGCTGATCTAGCAGTCAGCTGAAGTAGCCTGCAGTGCTGCATTTAACCACCGCGCCACCTCGGCTCTTGGTCAAGGTATTGATCAATACTAACTGTAACCAGAGATGTGCAGGTAGCTGTGGGGGAAAAAGTATGCCCCCATTGTAAAAGTACAGCTGCTTGAAGAAGACAGATGTGGCGAAGAGCCGGAGGGCCTCGTTCCAGTGGGGCTGCATGATGGCCTGGAACTGGCTGACCATCTCAGCCCGCTGAGCCTCCAGGCACCGGAACCTGGCCTTGCACTCCCGCGGGTCTTCCCTCTGCTTGGATAGCCTATGCTTCTAGTCCTCAGTGAGGTGCTTCTGCTGAGCCTCCTTCTCGGTCAGATCCAATTTGAACTGAGCTGTTTTGCCAACTCTTCCTCCTGGTGGCTGCTTAGCTCCAGCAACTGCTTCCGGTTGGGGCCCTAAGGAGCCCGGTCGGGCGGGCGAGGAGGGGCTTGGAGGGGAGGGGCGAGTAGAGGCTGTGAAAGACATCAACTTGGCTACTTGATCCAGTCAGATGACCACCTAGCCATGGCCACCCAGCCGGTCATTAGGCAGATCCTATTAGTGATCCGCGGGATTTGAAATTATGAAATTATGAATTTAGTGGTCTCTGAGGTCCCAAAAATCGTGGCACGACAAAACTTGACTAAAGCGCGCCCGATTAAACCGCGTCGCTGACGTCATCAACAGGGCGACAACAGCGAGCGCGGAGAAAGAAGGGCGCTTTAAATAGCGCTTTGAAAGCAAGCCGATTCAAGTTAAGATAAGGGTTAGGTTTAGGGTTAGGTTAAGGGTTAGGATTAGGTTTAGGGTTAGGTTAAGGGTTAGGTTTAGGGTTAGGTTTAGGATTAGGGGTTAATTTTAGGTTTAGCGTTTACAGCGTGCTTCTGTCTCCGCGCTGTTGTCGCCCTGTGATGACGTCAGCTACGCGGTTTCGTCGAGCGCGCTTTAGTCGAACGCGGTTTTGTGGTGGAACCCCAAAACTTGTGGAAGGGGCCCGACCCAGATTGGCTCCTGAAAGGAGACAGTTTTGGGTCCATCCCTACATCCCATTTTGGTAGTAAGAGTAGCAACGTCTACTACTGCAATCTCTTTTTTCTTTAAAAAAAGAAGCAAGGAATACTTCTAATGTAATGCCCCAAAGCTTCCTCCCATTGCTCAATCTTTTGCAACACCAACTCACTGACAGTTTTAAAACTTCCTTCGGCACCTGGAGAAGTAGATTAACTGGGAAGTCTCTTTTGCAAGCACAGTGGCGATTGCGGCGAGAATTTTAATGCCGGCCCAATCTAGCCGAGGCTGGTTAATGCTATTTTAAACAGGCAATACGATCTCTCTTCCTCCCTCGCTAGGGGAAGTTGGATCAAACCGCCCTCATTTAATCTGAAAATCAGTTTTAAACACAAGAGGCAGAAACCCAGAACGTGCCTGGGAACAAATGTCGGGAACTTGCTCCCCCAAAAAATGTCTGTGTGTGTGTGTGTGTGAAGAATTTGTGGAGGTTGGCATTGTTCCTGCATAGCTGGACAGCGGGTGAGAGAAAGAACGAGAGTCTTGCTAATTAGCAAATGGAAATTAACGCGGCTGCGGTTGAAATAGCAATAGCAATAGCAATAGCAATAGCAGTAGACTTATATACCGCTTCATAGGCCTTTCAGGCCTCTCTAAGCGGTTTACAGAGAGTCAGCATATTGCCCCCAACAATCTGGGTCCTCATTTTACCCACCTCGGAAGGATGGAAGGCTGAGTCAACCCTGAGCCGGTGAGATTTGAACCGCTGACCTGCTGATCTAGCAGTAGCCTGCAGTGCTGCTTTTAACCACTGCGCCACCTTGGCTCTTCTAGAAATGTGGCATTCTTTCTGTGATTTGCCAGACAGCAGAACGGAGAACGTGATTTAGTTCTTGGCCCAACATCACTTCTTGCAAACCTCGTGAAGGAAGGGATGGCTACAGGGGATTCCTTGACTTACGACCACGATAGAGTCCCAAATATCCGTTGCTAAGCAAGACGGTTAAGGGAGTCCTGCCCCATTTTGCGACCTTGCTTGCCACAGTTGTTAAGTGAATCACTTGCAGTTGTTAAGGTAGTAACATGGTTATTGAGTGAGTCGGGCTTCTGTTCTGGCCTTCGTGCTTCCCCAAAAAGCACGAAGCAGTTTCCTGGTCCCAACAAAACCCCTTTTATTAGACAAATATGCATTCCTCTCATTCACATTCAGCAAAGGCCTGGCAAACAGTCTTTCAAAGGAGTATTTATGACTACAGACCTTATCTAGCTTGGAAAGATGCAATGTAAATATTTTCCAAATGAGGAGCTGTGCAAGGCAAGACTTGGGCACAGAGTCTCTGAGATTCACGGACAGATCTTCAGACTCCTGAAATGAATCTAACAAACGAATGAATTGTTTCCTGCAAAAGCCCCCTCCCCTTTCGCTCCTCTTTTATTCCCTATGGG
This sequence comes from Thamnophis sirtalis, assembly GCF_051295495.1. Lineage (NCBI taxonomy): Eukaryota > Metazoa > Chordata > Lepidosauria > Squamata > Natricidae > Thamnophis > Thamnophis sirtalis. Next base: position 4,060,112 of record NW_028261394.1, on the reverse strand, counting down.
AGGGGCCATTCACCATCCACCAGTGGCTTTACTCCCAAGTCGACCCTGATTTCTGAACTGTTCTTTTCTTCTGGCAGCTCTGCGCATGCGCACACTGGGAACAGGCTCCAGCTATCTATCTCCGAAGGCAACTGAAAACTGCCAGACGGCCTCGGCCCCTTCTCTGCCTCCGACACAGAGCCCTCGTCAGAGCCTTCCCCAGCCTCCAGGACTGGCCCATGTCCCTCCCCAACCTCCTCACTCTCCGACTCTGATGCCAGCTCTGCTGACTGCTGGCAGGCCAAAACAGCTTCCCCATTGACTTTGCTAGTCAGAAGGTCACAAACGAGGGATCGCATGACCATGGGACCCTGCAACCGTCATTAATATGAGTCAGTTGCCAAATTCTGAACTTTGATCATGTGACCACGGGGATGTTGTAACGGCCGTAGGTGTGGAAAAACACTTTTTTTTTCAGTGATGTTGTAACTTTAAACAGTCATGGAACGAACTGTGGATTATCTGTATGCGGTGAAGAACACATTATATTTCTACGAAGAACACAAGATGCAAATTACTGCCCTATTTCTCCGTTGCAGCCATTCTTTCATTATTGGGGGTGGTGGCAGGAATTCCAGCATGAGGCTTTTACACCTTGATGTTGTGTAACCAGCTTTTTTTGGATTAAATTGTGGTCCCCACAAGCTCATTCAAGAACTACTTCCAGCAAGGTTAATTAGTGGGGTTCTGTTTCTAGTCAAAGGCCTTTTTATTACTTCCTGTTCAATGCGGGAGCAACACTTCTGATAAATAGCACCACACCCTGATATTAATTATTTCCGAGATTGTTCCTCTCTGTTGGGGAAGCAGTTTTAATCACCTGATTCCTTCTGTTGTTGTTATTGTGGTTGCCCGATCCTTTTCATCTTTTATTAATTTATTGAAAGCGTATCAGGCAGGGAATTATTAAATCGCCTTCGTAACAATGAAAGAAGACCCCAAAATTGTGGAACTTTGCTATTTATGGGTGGCGATGGGTTGAGAGGGAGATTTTGGGTCTCAGGACTCTTCAGTCCAGCTGGGAGATTTGTCAGTTTGATCACAACGTTCTGATCTTGAATTTTGCTACGCAGAAAGTCACGCTACCTGTCAAAGGGATTTCTTTTACGCTGCTTTGCGATGGGAAGATATGTTTTGCATTTCCCGTCACCTCCTGATGGAAGCGTTTATATGAGACTTACCTGTCAATCAAACAGGAGGTCGCTCTGTGATTGACAGATGAAGAGTAGGTTTTCCAGTCTCCGCTCGGGAGCTCTTTCAACTGAATGGTAAAGTAACGGATGGGAGAAGAACCATCGCTTCCAGGGACCCAGTGCAGGTGGAGACTCCGGGATGTGACTTCGGACTGAGGGACCTTTAATTCCTTGGGAGGGGCTGGCCGTTCTGGAAAAAAAAAACACGGAACAGTTATGACCCTTCTAAGAATTTGAGACCAATAGAAAGTTGGAGTCATGAATGGAAGAATGGAAGAACTCCAGACGCCGTCATCTATGGAACTTCCCAACCATCCAAGGTTTAGTGCAGTGTAAGCTTGCTTTACAGTATGATTTAAAGTTTGCTAGCAGTTGCAAAACTTACAATAGCTCACGGCACTTTCTAACAGCCAGCTTCCAAAACACTCAGATCAGATCAGCCCAGCATCCAACAAATCAGAGAGCTAACAGTGATTCTGGCTCCCTCTTATGGCCGATTGAGGAAACAGCAACCAATCACATTTTACAGTATGATTTAAAGAAACAGGCACAACATTGTTACATGATTTATATATTGCCAACCCATCCCTTAAATTATATTCCTAACAATGGTGGCCCCAAAGGTGCTTTCCAGAAGACAACTAGATGTTCTTGGTGTTTTTTTGTTTTGCTTCTCATCCATGAAGCTTCTTCAGTTCAGATGAGAAGTCAAATGTTTTCAAGAAAGAAAAAACCAACTCAAGAAAGTCCAGTTGTCTTTCAGGAAAGCATTTTGAGCATTGAGAAGCAACCCCGATTACTCCGACTGTTCTTGCACATGGCTACCTCAATGCTGAGATGGCCAGTTTGAGACCTGTGCCCTTCAGCTGTGGAAAAGCAACTCCCTGTGGTGATGACTTAAATGCCATCAAGGTTAGAAAATATGCACAGGTACAGTACAGGTGGTACCTTGCTCAATAGTAGTAACAGTGAGATGGATCTTGGAGTCCTAGTCGACAACCATTTAAATATGAGCCAGCTGTGTGCAGCAGCTGCCAAAAAAGCTAACACAGTTCTAGGCTGCATCAACAGAGGGAGAGAATCAAGATCACATGAAGGGTTAATGCCACTTTATAAGGCCTTGATGAGCAAAATTTGGAATCCTGCATCCAGTTTTGGTCGCCACGATGTAGAAAAGATATGGAGACTCTAGAAAGAGTGCAGAGAAGAGCAACAAAGAGGATTAAGGGGCTGGAGGCTAAAACATATGAGGAACGGTTGCAGGAACTGGGTATGTCTAGTTTGATGAAAAGAAGGACTAGGGGAGACATGATAGCAGTCTTCCAATATCTCAGGGGCTGCCCCAAAGAAGAGGAAGTCAAGCTGTTCTCCAAAGCACCTGAGGGCAGGACAAGAAGCAACGGATGGAAACTAATCAAGGAGAGAAGCAACTTAGAACTAAGGAGAAATTTCCTTAGAACAATTAATCAGTGGAACAAATTGCCCCCAGAAGTTGTGAATGCTCCAACGCTGGATGTTTTAAAGATGATGTTGGATAACCATTTGTCTGAAGTGGTGTAGGGTTTCCTGCCTAAGCAGGGGGTTGGACTAGAAGACCTCCAAGGTCCCTTCCAACTGTTATTCTATTCTATTCCATATCTGTCATTTCCATTCAAGGTGAAATCAATACCAGGCTGAGGCTTGGAAAGGAAGAGTGGAGACCTCTGTTTGCAGAAACTTCAAGTGCTTTTCACTTGAGTGCAGTCTCCTGCTTTTATTCTGCCTAAGCAAAATAAAAGAGAGAACAAACCCCTCTCCCTTCTAGCACTGATGATGTTCCCTAGTTGGGTCATGAAACATCTGCAAGAAAACAGCCAAGTTCAGAGAACACCAAGGACCCCACAACCCTCCTATTATTATATCTCCTTTTCCTCCTCCTCCTCTCCACAAACCCCTCTCCCTTCTAGCACTGATGATGTTCCCTAGTTGGGTCATGAAACATCTGCAAGAAAACAGCCAAGTTCAGAGAACACCAAGGACCCCACAACCCTCCTGTTATTATATCTCCTTTTCCTCCTCCTCCTCTCCACAAACCCCACTTCCTTCTAGCACTGATGATGTTCCCTAGTTGGGTCATGAAACATCTGCAAGAAAACAGCCAAGTTCAGAGAACACCAAGGACCCCCATAGTTCATGAATGTTAGAGAAGAAGAAGAAGAAAATAACATTTTTTGGCTCTATGTTTGTTGGTGCCGATTATAATTCTGTTCTTCTCTTTTGCTAAATTGCTCAAAACAAAGCATTGGGCGTGTACCTTTGTATCTAGGAAGGAAGGAGCAGAGAGATAAGCAGACATGTTAAGTTTTTCTTGCATCCTTATGATGCCTGACAGCACACTGGCTGATTTATTCAAAGGAATCTCTGGCGCCAGACATCGCTTAATGCCAAGGAGAAGGGTGACCATCAGTAATGGATCAGCCGAGAACCTGGCACTCGGGCTCCCCACCCATCAATTTCGGTCAGAGAAAATCAACACGGCGAGGAATAATTATTTAATTGTTTATCATGGGCACTATTGATTCTGATTAAAATGTGTGGCATGTAATAAAGCAGGCATTGATTAGCGATGCCACGGTGACTTGTCTTTGAATTAATTTGAATCAAATTGAGAATCTAATTTGACTCAATTCCATCAGCACCTGTTTCGGTAAATATCTGCTGGCTGCCTCAACCTCCCTCGGTTTTCTGCAAAGAACAGCTTGTGTTTTGGCGTTTCTCCCTTCCGCCCCTCTGCCCTTCTGAAAACATTCGCCGTAAGAGGCGGCGTGTTTTAGCACTCGGCGAGTTGGCGAGTTGATGCAACAGGATGCATCAACTGTGCATCAACAAGAGTCCTCTCGACGTCAACAACCTGAGTTGTAGGAAACAGGGTACCTTCCCTACCGGGTGGCAAATGTGAGCATCCGTGCATGCTCTCAGCCTTCTGTGCATGCACTTTGGCTTGGAAACATGCCTAAATGGGAGGTCATAGAGCTGGGGCGGGGTAGCAGGGAGCGGTTTCCACTACCGGTTTGGGCAAACTGGTCTGAACCAGCAGAATGCCATCTATGGTTAGGACTAAGATGCCCAGGTTTGTTCCACTGGAAGATCCAAGGATTGGTCCAGGGTGGGGAGAATGCAATGTGGGAACCTAGAGTGGGAAGCACATGGTGTCTTAGATTGGGGTATCAACAAGAGTCCTCTTGACGTCAACAGTTGGAGTTCTATGACATGATGTTGGGGTCAGAACTAAGATGTCCAGGTTTGTTCCACTGGAAGATCCAAGGATTGGTCCAGGGAGGGGAGGATATAATGTGGCAACCTAGAGTGGGAAGTACTTGGTATCTTGGATTAGGGCATCAACAAGAGTCCTCTTGATGTCAACAGCTGGAGTTGTATGACATGATGTTGGGGTCAGGACTAAGATGTCCAGGTATGTTCCAATGGAAGATCCAAGGAATGGTCCAGGGCTGGGGGGGCAGAAATTCTGATATTTGGGGGCATTCCAGAGGTGTTATTCAGCAGGTTCTGACCAGTTCTGGAGAACTGGTAGCGGAAATTTTGAGTAGTTCGGAGAACCAGCAAATACCACCACTGGCTGGCCACGCCCCATCTATTCTCTGCCTCCTGAGTCTCAGCTGATCGGGAGGGAATGGGGATTTTGCAGTATCCTTCCCCTGCCACGCCTATCAAGCCATGCCATGAATTGTGGGAGCTGAGGTCCACAAGTCTTAAAGTGGCCAAGGTTGGAGACCCTTGCTGTAGTGGAAGGTGAAAAGGAAGACCTTAAAGCAGCACAGACAGTCCTGACTTACAACCATTTGTTTAGAGACCATTCGAAATGCCCACGGCACTGAATGAAGAGACTGACAAACGCTTTTCATGCTTAGAAGATTATTGTAGCATCCCTGGAGTTGCATGATCAAAATTCGGGCAACTGGCATGTATTACGACAGTTGCGCTCTCCTGGACCAACATTGGTCACCTTCCCAACTAGCTTCTGACAAACAAAGTCAACAGGGAAAGCCAGATTTGTTTAATGACCATGAGATTCACTTAACAACCTTGATGGGGGAAAAAGGTCATAAAAAGGCCACCGTTCACTTAACAACTGCCTTGCTTAGCAACAGAATTTTGAGCCGTACGCCGAGCCTGCATTTGCCAACTTTTATCAACTGAGGATTTCAATTCCCAGGATTCTTCCTGCCGACATGCAAATAAAATGTAGAGAATCAGAAAATAAACCTGAAGTGAAAATCCCCGAAGATTGTAATTTAGACTCCCGGCTAAATTAAATGCAATTACAAAGGAGGTTTGCTTTAAGAGGATGCCAGTTTCGAGTGTCCTCTCCACATTGGGTGGAGAGGACACTCGAAACTGGCATCCTCTTAAAGCAAACCTCCTTTGTAATTGCATAACACATTGGGAAATGAGGAAGGAACATTAAACGTCGGCTGAAGATTTGAGACGTGAGAAGAAGAAATACTTTGGTCCTAACCCATCTTCAAGGAAGAGCTGGGCAATTTAATTAAGGCCAGGAGTAAACAGGACTGGCTGGAGTGCTCCCACAATTTTAAGCAGAAATGGCAGCCAGTCTGCAGAAAATCTGTCCTTCCAACTCCTGCTCAAGGACAGCCTCCCCTGGATTAGCAATTCAATCAGAAGGGCCCCCCCAAGCACAGGTGTTTATTGCCAAGTCCGTCAAGAATCGGGAAGGCGAGGACCACGAGTGGAGAAGTCATCCATCCACCTGCCAGCCGGGAAAACAATTTCCAAGCAGACAGTGAATGATGGAGCAATGATGAGCGAGGCGATCGCTCTGCACTGTATCTGGGTGGGAAAATCGGCGGCTCTTGCAGTCGTTGGGCGTGGGGGCAGGTAGGGGGCTGCGGGGGAAACCTTTGAGATCCCGAGGAGGGAAGAGATGGAAATGCCAGGCGCAAGGAAGCAGAACGCCTCCACGGGGAGGTCAGAGCAGGGTCTTCAGGGCTGTACTAAGACAAGAGAATATTTGTAACTCAGGGTTGAAACGAAGGGCCCTGGGTGCTCTCTGAGCTGGGTGGTTTTCTTGCAGGCGTTTCATGACCCAACTTGGTAACATCATCAGTGCTAGAAGGGAGTGCGGTTTGTGAGAGGGAGGAAGAGGTTGGCTAATCCTTGGTGCTCTCTGAGCTTGCTGGTTTTCTTGCTGGCATTTCATTAGCCAAACTAGGTAACATCATCAGTGCTAAAAGGGAGTGGGGTTCGTGAGAGGGAGGAGAAGGAGGAGGAAGAGGTTGGCTAGTCCTTGGTGCTCTCTGAGTTTGCTGGTTCTCCTGCAAATGTTTCATGACCCTTACTAGGTAATATCATCAGTGCTAGAAGGGAGTGGGGTTTGTGGATAGGAGGAGGAGGAGGCCTGTGGGGTCCTTGGTGCTCTCTGAGCTTGCTGGTATTCTTGCAGGCATTTCATTAGCCAACTTGGTAACATCATCAGTGCTAGAAGGGAGTGGGGTTCGTGAGAGGGAGGAGGAGGAGGAGGAGGAGGAGGAGGAGGAGGAGGAGGAGGAGGAGGAGGAGGAGGAGGAGGAGGAGGAGGAGGAGGATGGCTAGTTCTTGGTGCTCTCTGACTTTGCTGGTTTTCTTGCAGGCATTTCATTAGCCAAACTAGGTAACATCATCAGTGCTAGAAGGGAGTGGGGTTCGTGAGAGGGAGGAGGAGGAGGAGAACTGTGGGGTCCTTGGTGCTCTCTGAGCTTGCTGGTATTCTTGCAGGCATTTCATTAGCCAAACTAGGTAACATCATCAGTGCTAGAAGGGAGTGGGTTTGTGGATAGGAGGAGGAGGAGGAGAACTGTGGGGTCCTTGGTGCTCCCTGAGCTTGCTGGTATTCTTGCAGGCATTTCATTAGCCAAACTAGGTAACATCATCAGTGCTAGAAGCTGTTGCAGGATATGCTATACTAGAGCATAGATGCAGTATGACACTGTTGCATGCAAACATGGGAATGTGGATGGAGGTGGCTGAACTGTCAGTCACTCCAGATGAAAGTCCCCTCAACTTCGCAGCCGAGGGTTAAGGGAGAAGGAAAAAGGTTTTTTTGTTAAGACTCAAAGTACTCCAGGCAACGATAAGGCTCGTCCTTCTGGCAAAAGCACAGAAGGAAATTATGGGATGCAGCTATTAAATGCCAAGTGGTCTCTCCCACATAAAGCGTTGAAGTTGCTCTCAAGTCAAGCTTGACTTCTGAGGATTACATTCCTGCAGTTTTCTTTGCAACATTATAGTTTTATTACGGCCAGGAAAAATAAAAAAATAAAAAAAAACACTCATTCTCCAGGTAGCATTCTGGTTTCTCACCTGTGGGAGAACGTATATTGAAAGGAAGGTAAATTTTAGTTTTCATTGATAAATATATAGGGATGTGGTGGCTCACTGGCTAAGATGATGAGCTTGTCGACCAGAAAAGTCGGGAGTTCAGCGGTTCGAATCCCTAGCGCCTCGCAACGGAGTGCGCTCCTGTGACTTGTCCCAGGCTTTTGCCAGCCTAGCAGTTTGAAAGTACGGAAGCAGTAATAACCACATGGAACAGGTAGTTTCAGCAGGTATAATACCAGGTTTCTACAGAACCCATAAAGTGCAGGAGCCTTGCACCCCAATTTGGTGGCATCAAACAGACTTGGAACAAACTTGGAAGTTGTTGTTAGTTGCGAAGTCATGTTCAACCCATTGCGACCCCATGGACCATGTTCCTCCAGGCCTTCCTGTCCTCTACCATCTTCTGGAGTCCATTGAAGCTCACGCTGACTGCTGCATTGACTCCATCTAGCCACCTCCTTCTCTGCCGTTCCCTTCTTCTTCTTTTGCCCTCCGTCGTTCCCAGCATGAGGCTCTTCTCCAGGGAGCCCTTCTTCCTTCTCATTAGGTGGCCAAAGTCTTTGAGTTTCTTCTTCAGGATCTGGCCTTCTAAAGAACAGCCAGGGTTGATCTCCTCTAGGACTGACCGGTTAGATGGGCTTGCAGTCCTTCTTCTTTTGCCCTCCGTCGTTCCCAGCATGAGGCTCTTCTCCAGGGAGCCCTTCTTCCTTCTCATCAGGTGGCCAAAGTCTTTGAGTTTCTTCTTCAGGATCTGGCCTTCTAAAGAGCAGCCAGGGTGGATCTCCTCTAGGACTGACTAGTTGGATGGCCTTGCAGTCCTTCTTCTTTTGCCCTCCATCCTTCCCAGCATGAGGCTCTTCTCCAGGGAGTCCTTCTTCCTTCTCATCAGGTGGCCAAAGTCTTTGAGTTTCTTCTTCAGGATCTGGCCTTCTAAAGAGCAGCCAGGGTGGATCTCCTCAAGGACCGACCGGTTGGATCGCCTCGCAGTCCAAGGGAGTCGCAGGAGTCCCTCCAAGGGACTTGCAGAAGTAGGATAGGACCTTGTTAATAGTTGAATGGTGACCATGAGATCATTTCAAGATTTGGGGATGTGTTGGGAAGTCAACAAGGCATCCTGGAAGAATGCAGCGCCAACTTCGTTCCGTACAGTTGCCAAAGGAAGGACTTTCCATTGAGGTCCATTAGTGGTTGGCAGGTTTGGGCAGATAGAGTTGCAGAGGCTGGGAAGAAACGGATCCAACTTAAATGATGATTTACAACATTATACTTGTTTTGGCCAAGCTGTCAGCGTTATTTGTGAGCGGGAAAAGGCTCCATCTGCTCCTTGTACATTGTAAGTGAACAATTTATGACACGAGCATCGGAAATCTCCAGCGTTCAACGGAGAGCATCCAAGAAGCAGCCTTGAGGCTTGCTAGGACTGGATGAGGGAGCGTGAAATGACATCAAGGATGGCAGAGATAGGAATGGGGACAGTAGGTGCATTGTAGGGTTTTCTAGAAGGCCATTATTACCTTCACAGAAGTTTTAACTCCCCTTGATCTCAGATTTTACTAGCCAGTGGAGGAGCAGGTTTGAACATGTCCAAAGGAAAGTACTTGACTGTTGTGGCCATGGGTCACAAAGCAGGATCTTTGGTGACCACTGTAGTAGGCTGACTGATTATTGTGGTCTGCGGGTGGCCTGTGGAGCTGGAAGCAGAGTCGGACAGTGAGGAGGTTGGGGAGGAGCATGGGCCAGTCCTGGAAGCTGGGGAAGGCTCTGATGAGGCCTCTGCATCGGAGGCAGAGAGGGGGCCAAGGCCATCTGGCAGTGATCAGCTGCCTATGGAGCTAGACGGCAGTGAGGCAGAGGAACAGCTGGAGCCTGTTCCCAGTGTGCGCATGCGCAGAGCTGCCAGAAGAAAAGAGCAACTCAGAAATCAGGGTCGACTTGGGAGTAAAGTGACAAGTAGAAGGTGAATGGCTCCTCCCACAGGACATAAAAAAGGAGCGAAAGGGGAGGGGGCTTTTGCAGGAAACAATTCGTTAGTTCGTTTCAGGAGTGTGAAGATCTGTCCGTGAATCTCAGAGACTCTTTCTTTGCACAGTGCCTCATTTGGAAAATATTTACATGGCAGCTTTCCAAGCTAGATAAGGTCTGTGATCATAACTTCACCTTTGAAAGAGTGTTTGCCAGGCCTTGGCTGGATGTGTACGAAAGAAATTCACATTTGTTTAAGAAAAGGGATTTTATCAGGACCAGGCTTGGAAGCTTCGTGCTTTTTGAGGAAGCCTAGGGTCAGAACATTGATGTGTAAATTGCATGTGGTTGTGTATTGGTGTCCATAGATGAGTGAAGATATACTCGCCATCCTTATTCATTCTGGGCATTGCGTTCTAATAACCTGGAGCATAAACCTTGGAGAAGGAAGTTCTAGGGCATTATAATAAATTATTGAGGCTATGCTGGGTCTTCTGGAGATACAATGGACATGTCCCAGAATCATGATGACACCTACACAATGTTCAAAGGTCATTTTGGGGGGTTAGATTCTGATGCAGCTCAGAGATGCTGGACACTGAGTAGATTTATTTAGTGTACGGCATATCGTACATGGCCCAGAAATATAGAATAGAATAACAGAGTTGGAAGGGACCTCGAAGGTCTTCAAGTCCAACCCCCTGCTTAGGTAGGAAACCCTACACTGCCCATCATAGACAAATGGATATCCAACATCTTAAAAACCTCCAGTGTTGGAGCATTCACAACTTCTGGAGGCAAGTTGTTCCACTGATTAATTGTTCTAACTGTTGGGAAATTTCTCCTTAGTTTTAAGTTGCTTCTCTCCTTGATTAGTTTCCACCCATTGCTTCTTGTCCTGCCTTCAGGTGCTTTGGAGAATAGCTTGACTCCCTCTTCTTTGGGGCAGCCCCTGAGATATTGGAAGACTGCTATCATGTCTCCCCTGGTCCTTCTTTCTATTAAACTAGACATCCCCAGTTCCTGCAACCGTTCTTCCTATGTTTTAGCCTCCAGTCTCGTAATCATCTTTGTTGCTCTTCTCTGCACTCTTTCTAGAGTCTCATGTGTTAACATTTCACCTAGAAATTATAGATATTTTCATAATAATGTAGATACTTTCTCATTTCACCCAGGTAGATATAATCCTGCTTCTGGGGTTATATGAAAAATTAGCTCCTATTCATTCCCATGAGGAATCTGACACACAACGAAAATAATCTATACACTAGTGTTTTGACCTTAATTTCCCCATTTGTCGCTCTTCCCCGAGGAGCCTCATTCCCCAAGGCCCATTGAAAGAGCCGAGGTGGCGCAGTGGTTAGGGTGCAGTACTACAGGCCACTTCAGCTGACTGTTATCTGCAGTTCAGCGGTTCTAATCTCACCGGCTCAAGGTTGACTCAGCCTTCCATCCTTCCGAGGTGGGTGAAATGAGGACCCAGATTGTGGGGGCAATATGCTGACTCTGTAAACCGCTTAGAGAGGGCTGAAAGCCCTATGAAGCGGTATATAAGTCTAACTGCTATTGCTATTGTTCCTCAAGGACATCTAATTCAGACACAACAAGCCCAGATAAAAGCACAAGCAATGAAGGTTTGCCGTCGACTCATTTTCTTTCTAGAGCGATAACACAAGCTATCGTCATCTGTTTTAAAGGACAGGATGTTGGTGGGAAATGGACCATTGTAAAGATCAAACTCTTGGGTCAACACAAAAACCAGCTATGACCAGAAAGCTCACCATCTTGGGTTCTGGGGAGAAAGGAGAAAACATAGAACAACAAAGGGACCTTGGAGGTCTTCTAGTCCAACCCCCTGTTTAAGCAGGAGACTCTATACGATTCCAGACAAATGACTGTCCATTGTCTGCTTGAAAACCTCCAGTGATGGAGCACCAGAACATCTGGAAGCAAGCCACTCCACTGATTTAATTGTACTCACAGTCAGGAAATTTCTTCTTAATAGCAATAGCACTTAGACTTATATACCGCTTCACGGTGCTTTCACAGCCCTCTCTAAGTGGTTTACAGAGTCAGCCTCTTGCCCCCAACAATCTGGGTCCTCATTTTACCCACCTCGGAAGGATGGAAGGCTGAATCAACCTGGAGCTGGTCAAGATGGAACTCCTGGCAGTCGGCAGAGTCAGCAATACTGTATTCTAACCACTGTACCATCATGGCCCTTCCCTCTCTCCCTCCCTCCCTTCCCACTTAGCACTTAGACTTATATACCACTTCACAGTGCTTTAATAGCCTTCTCTAAGCGGCTTACAGAGACAGCCTCTTGCCCCCAACAATCTGGGTCCTCATTTTACCCATCTCGGAGGGACGGAAGGCTGAGTCAACATTGAGTCTGGTGAGATTCAAATTGCCAAACTGCAGTCAGCTGGCAGACAGCAGAAGTAGCCTGCAGTACAGCACGCTAACCACTGGCCACCATGGCCCTTCCTTCCTTCCTTCCTTCCTTCCTTCCTTCATTCCTTCCTTCCTTTCCTTCTTTCCTTCCCAATTAGCACTTAGACTTACATACCACTTCACAGTGTTTTCCAGCCCTCTCTAAACGGTTCACAGAGTCAGCCTGTTGCCCCCAACAATCTGGGTCCTCATTTTACCTACCTCAGAAGGATGGAAGGTTGAGCCAACCTGGAGCTGGTCAAGATCAAACTTCTGGCAGTCGGCAGAGCCAGCAATACTGTATTCTAACCACTGTACCATCGTGGCCCTTCCCTCTCTCCCTCCCTCCCTTCCCATTTAGCATTTAGACTTATATACCGCTTCACAATGCTTTAATAGCCTTCTCTAAGCGGCTTACAGAGACAGCCTCTTGCCCCCATCAATCTGGCTCCTCATTTTACCCACCTCGGAAGGACGGAAGGCTGAGTCAACCTTGAGCCTGGTGAGACTTGAACTGCCGAACTACTGGCAATCAGCAGTCAGCAGAAGTAGCCTGCAGTACTGCACTCTAACCACTGCGCCCCCATGGCTCTTATTCTAGGAGCTGAATTCTAGGTTGGATCTCCCTTTGATAAGCTTTAAGTTTGATTCCTAACTTACCTCTCTTTTCCGTAGTGATCACAGTGGCTTCCAAGGGCTCTCCCCAACCCTGGCGGGTTTTGGCCGAAGCGCGGAAAATGTAGGCGGACTCAGGGATGAGATCCGTAGCTGCAAACTGTTGAACGGAGGAGCCAACTTCCACCGTGGTGAACTTGTTGGGGCTGCTGGAGGCCAGACGGTAAGCAATCTGGTACCCTGAATTCGGAGGGAGACAAAGGATGAAATCACCCTGACGAAGATACACACGTGTGTGCATCAAAACCAGAGGTGGGTTCCTACCAGTTCGCACCTATTCGGTAGAACCGGTTCGTCAAATCTACCGAACCGGTTAGAAGAGGTTCCACCAGTGGACCCGGAAAGCAGGCCACACCTACAGAAGAGGTCCCAAATTTTTTTTGAAACCCCCCACTGGTCCTTGGATATGATTATTCTACACTATCATGCTCCTATTTATAAAACTCAGTGGCTCTGTGAAAGGTAAGGATGACTACTGCGTTTGTGGTGCAATCAGAACATTGCGTGTGTTGAAGTTGTTTTAACGCAAACCAAAGATGCCTTTAAAAAAAACAAGTTTGCATCCTATTCTTATGCATGCCAGTGCTGTGTGTGAGGTCATTTAAGGTGGTTCTGACAAGTGTCGTTGGCATCTTCGTATCCGGTCACGTGGGTGGCAAGCCACTCCCATCCGGTCACATGGGCGGCAAGCCACCCCCATCCGGTCACATGGGCGGCAAGCCACTCCCATCCGGTCACATGGGTGGCAAGCCACTCCCACAAAGGAGGCCACACCCACAGAGTAGGTTCAAACAATTTTTGAAACCCACCACTGATCAAAACCAACAACGTTGTTCTTGCAGCGGAGTTAGCTCATCGGATCTTTTAAGGAAGGGAAAATAACAAGAAGATTAGCCCCTCGTAATTCCTTATTAAGCTGAAAGGAAAACAATGGGGTTGGCTTCTTCTCCAGGAGGGAGCAGCTGATTTTTGTAACGCCTCCCCCCCACCCTTGTGTAAGTCTGATTCAGTACATTATCTAGGAAAATCACCGGAAACAATGACTTCTGAGTGATAATCCGCCCTGAAATCTCTGCAATGTTTCGCACTTCATTCTTTAGAATGAGATTCTGGAGCCGTTTCACCTTCCTGGAGCACATCAATGTGCTCTGCAAACATGGCAGAGTCCGTGCCACAGAGAAGTCTATGCAGGTGAGTCCCCTTCGGGGGAAAAGGGCGGCATATAAATGTAATAAATTGAATTTTGACAAAGTGTGGCTAACTGGAAGTGTATCTGCTCCAGATTGCCTGCTTCTTCATCCAGATTTAACAGATTAGCAGAGTCGGAAGGGACCTTGTAGGTCATCTAGTCCAACCCCCTGCCCAAGCACCATTTCTGACAGGTGGCAGTCCAGTCTCTTCTTGAAAGCCTCCAGGGATGAGGCTCCCACAACTTCTGAAGGCAACTTCTGTTCCCTTGGTTGATTGTTCTCGCTGTCAGAAAATTCCTCCTTAATTCCAGGTTTGAAGACGTTTCGCTTCTCATCCAAGAAGCTTCTTCAGCTCTGAAGAAGAAGAAGCTGAAGAAGCTTCGTGGATGAGAAGTGAAATGTCTTCAAAAAAACCCAGAAAGTCCAATTGCCTCTTGAAAAAGCACCTTTGGTGACAGAGAATCTCTCCAGACTTTTAAGCAGCATAGGTTTGGGTGATGAGATGGAGCTGATATTTTTTTTTAAATGTTTATACCAATCAGAATAACAGAATGACCTTCGAGGTCTTCTAGTCCAGCTCCCTCCTCAAGCAGGAGACCCTACATCATTTCGGACGAATGCCTGTCCAGTCTCTTCTTAAAAACCTCCGGTGATGGAGAATCTACAACTTCTGGTGGCAAGCTGTTCCACCGGCTAAACTATTCGCTATCCCCTTTCCATTGGGAAATGAAGATGACTCTTCCAACCGGTAGTGTTTTAGAGATCCCACAGAATGTCATCAAATATAAAAATTGTTTTTTTCTGCCTGCTGATGGCCAGACACATGTGATTTGCAAAGGCCAAATTTTATTACACGGTGCCTCCATAATCCGTCTACTCCTTTCCTGCAAGCTCCCTTATTAATTATACTAATTATAAACCTGCATTTCACAGTTCCTTCTTCTTTCGGCGTTCTGAAATTTATTGAGAATTTCTATGCACGCATACCCCACACATTCTGAGCAGGGGGATATTTTCAGTTTGACTGATGTGAATTCTCCCCGTCGTGTTCGGCTTTTGCGTCAGCTATTCGGGGGTTTTTTTTTTTACGCTTTTGTTTTTAAATTTGCTGCGATTCCAATTGCTTTCCTTTCTAATTATTGTGCATTGTCTGGCTTTTAATTGTCGCAGTGTTCTTTTAATTCTATAGGCTGCTTCCCAAGTCCCAAGGAAATGAAAAGCAAGGTAAACACAATAAATCTAAATCCAAATGTTTGTCATGCTTTTTGTTCTTTTTCTTTCATTCTTTTTTTAAAAAAAAAACATTTCTTGGCTCTTTAAAAAAAATGCTTTTGGAGGTTGATAGTCATATCGGGCAGGGAAATTTTGATAAGGATGGAGAGATCTTTAAGAATAACTCCGTTTCATTGCTGCTCTGCTGGGACAATTTTCCTTAGAATAGAGAAACAAAAAAAAAAGCCTCCAGAGCAACTTTCTATCTCTGCTTCAGTTGGGATGTTCTCCAGATCCCCATTCAACTATATCATTATATATTACAATTTACTATAAAGGGAAAATGGAAACAAGACAGGAGGACCATGGATGGAAACCAGAAGGATGTCTACAGAGATTCTTAGTCCTCCACAGTGGTCCCAAAGGGGCTTTTTCAAGAGGCAACTGGACTTCCTTGTTTTTCTCTGAAGACGTTTCACTTCTCATCCAAGAAGCTTCTTCAGCTCTGACTAGGATGGTGGGGAATGGAAGGATTTATACTCCTTGCAGACAGAGCTGGTCGTTTGCATCCTTTCAGAGAGTCGTTGAGGCCACTTGGAGATTTATCTGCAGCAGTTAACAGAAGGTTCCACACACATTTGTGCTACTCAGGTGACCCCGAGGACACAGATAAGTGAGGGGGGGCATTGGTGGGGGCCACGTGTATTTTTTCCCCCAAGGCTGGCCCCGTAAATTGTGCATCTAAGCACACAGCTCCACCAGAGTGCCAGAGCTGTAAGCTAAAACTAGAACTGTAAGCTGCAAAATAATTGCTGGTCTGTGGGCATGCATGGATGATAAAATAAAATATAATAAAATCAAAGGCTCAGCAAAGACTGAAAATATATCTATCTATCTATCTATCTATCTATCTATCTATCTATCTATCTATCTATCTATCTATCTATATTAAAAGCTCGGGTATGCTTTTCATAGGATCGCAAGACTAGATGAGTTTCAAAATTAAAATCCCAGCTCTGTTTTTAAGCTTCAGCTGATGCACTTAGTTACATACAAGTTGTCGTAAATAACGTGACGATTCTGGCTTAAGCTGAAATCCATTAAAAATGTCATCCTCTGCTCTTCGGTTTAGGCACCAGGCTTAAATAAATGCAAATGCATTTGACGAACCAGAAGCTGGCGAAAATCCCTGCGTGAGTGGATCAACCTATTAAGATACTTTCTCGTCAATCTTATTTGTGTAACTCGGAGCTACGAATTTGCATAAGAAACTCACGGTTAGCTTTAAGGAAGTGCATCGGAGTCCTCTGAAAATCTGCGAACCACTAATAGGAGTGTTAGCAACCAGGTGGTGCTGTTAGATATTTGCATTAAACAAGTTTAATCTTCAGAGATCATTAACTAGGAACCCTTTTTAAGGGAACTTCGGGGGGAGGGGGGGGAAGAGAAAACCAAACGGTAATATCTTTAGATTTATCCCTTTCAAAACGCTACACTGCCTGCTGAGGTTACACATTGTGAATCCTTGATAAGACAGATCTGAGGAAGACGACTGTCTGATGTCTACCGTGAATTGTCCTTCTCAACCTAACTGCTCTTGGTGCAGAAGTCCCAAAATGTTCCTTGGAGAAAGAGGAAGGGAGAAGCCGGCTAAAGGGAGCTGGAGATTTCATTGGAAAAAATCACAAGTAGCTCTTGGCTTACAACAGTTCGGTAACTGTTTGAAGTTACAACGGGAGGTGAGAAAAGTGACTTATGAATGGTTTTCACATATATATGACCCCACGGTCAGATGATCAACTGGCAACTGACTCGTATTTGTGATGGTTGCGGTGCCCAGGGGTCACGTGGTCACTTTTGCGACCTTCTGACAAGCCAAGTTGTTAAAATATACATGACTGGGAGAGAGACATGGGAACAAGGCCAGCCAATGAATAGGCACAGCAACTAAGTCAGCCGATGGGAGCTTAAACAGATCTGAGTCTGTGCAGAGAATTGAAACAGAAACTTAAGAAGAAAGCAGTCTGCTGCTCTGAGAAGTAAACTAGCAGTCTGCCTGGGCTTGTTTGCTAAAATGAAACCAACTGCTTGTGTTTGCTTGTAACTCTCCAGCCTTTTGTTTACTTGGAAGAACCAGCTGTTGGTATTGTACATTTATTCATTTAGTCCTATGTATATTAAAGAAGTTAATGAATCCAGCTGCATCAGTTATCTGTGTGTGCTTTCTGAATTTGAATGCATGCAACAAACTCTGACAAAAGTCAATGGGGAGGTAACACTTAACAACCGTGTTACTAATTTAACTACTGCCATGATTCACTTAACAACCGTGATAGGAAAGATCATAAAATGGGGCAAAAGTAACTAAACAAATGTCTCACTTAGAAACAGAAAATTCAGTTGTGGTCATAAGCCGAGGACTGCCTGTATAGGAGTGGTTTCCAGGTGGGATAGATTTGTCAGGGAGGGGTTAATCTGACTTCTTCAAATTGAAATTTGGTAGGGAAACAAGGACTTGATTTCCCAAATGGTGAAATCAATTCTGTAATTCAGCGAGAAATGTTTGGAAAACGTTCACCACAGATTTTTTTTTCCTGAAAACAGTTTTTATCATCGTTATTATTATCAGGCCACTAATGCAGAGGGAACTTCATGGAAACACAAAGAAAGTTAGCAGATTAGGTTATCCCAGATTTCAACTCCTAATCTCGGTCTTTCTACTCCAAAAAAAGAAACACCATGGAATAGCTCTTAAACTTTGGCTCATTGGCCGAAAAACAAAATTGCAGGATTTTTAATTTTTTTCAAGTAATAGAAATATATCAGAAAAGGAGGTTGTTTTATTATTGGAGATTTTAAAATGATAGATACAAGAATTCATTGGCCCCCGTTAAGATTTCATGTGGCTCTAGAAATATAGTTGGGGTGTGGGGGGGGGGGAAACAGCCAATTTCAAAGCAGGAAAAAGTAACTGAAATAGCCCTTGTCAATTCTACATTTTTTTTTCTTACTTTAAGTCAATCTGAGCCTGTGGCTGCTGAAAAGAAATTGTCAGTGAAGTATGAAAATCAGCCATTGACGAGGTTCTCTAAATTGGTCAAAAACCGCAGTTTAAGGAATCAGCCTTTCAAAGGCACTTGGGCTGAAGTGTTGTCCTTGGGAAAAAACACTGGGATGGGAAACTTCTACAAGACCAGAGGAAGTACTGGTGAACTCAAACAAGAAAAATCAATACAGGTAAATGGAAAGTGTTCAAGGAGAAATGAATGAATGCCGCAGGGCTGGAGGAGCAAGAGAGCAATAAATGCAAAAGGCATTTTAAAGGCCATTAAGACATGAAGAATAGAAAGCTGGAATAAAACAGGAGTCAAAACATCACTAAACACGTAAAGAACATCGTATATTCATCATATATATACTCAGAGTTGAGTGGAGGCAGGTAATCAGAGTGTCAACCTTTTTTGAATGGAAGGCTAATTGAGCTGCCCTCCAAGGGAAAATGATTCAGAGATTCAGAAATATTTACACAGGAATTGAGAGCTGTCCACTTGCTGTTGAGTCAGAGGTTCAATCTAAGGGAACTGGGCTTTTTTTCTCGTTTACAGAGTCAGCCTCTTGCCCCCAATAATCTGGGTCCTTGTTTTACCCACCTCGGAAGTATGGAAGGCTGAGTAAACCTTGAGCCGGTCAGGATCGAACTCCTGGCAGTGGACAGAGTTAGCTTGCAACACTGCATTGTAACAAATGTGCCACTAAGGCTTCCTTCCTTCCTTCCTTCCTTCCTTCCTTCCTTCCTTCCTTCCTTCCTTCCTTCCTTCCTTCCTTCCTTCCTTCCTTCCTTCCTCTTTCCTCCTTGAAATGTTTAGCTTCTCTAAAAAGAGTGCAGAGAAGAGCAACCAAGATGATGAGGGGACTGGAGGCTAAAACATACGAT